>NW_027263546.1:1047669-1258523 GCF_044049455.1 Aspergillus lucknowensis | reverse complement strand
AATAATAGTATTTATCTATATTTTAATATCTCTATTTTTATCTTATTATTACTTCTAATAGTTAAATAGTTTCTTTTATTATTATTTCTCAAGCTATTATTTAGTATATTAAGTCTTAATTTTAGATACTTGATTAATAAGCTTGTTTAAGCTTTTAGGTTTATTATTAATTAATATAAGTATATTCTTAGTCCATGCTTTTAGTCCTTTATAATAGATAGACTTGAATATATTATTTTTTTATATTAGATTAGATATAATCTAGTAGAATTTTATAGTATATTTCTTATAAATTATCTTTTCTT
The DNA here is from genome assembly GCF_044049455.1 of Aspergillus lucknowensis. NCBI lineage: Eukaryota > Fungi > Ascomycota > Eurotiomycetes > Eurotiales > Aspergillaceae > Aspergillus > Aspergillus lucknowensis. The sequence continues at coordinate 1,258,218 of NW_027263546.1, read as the reverse complement.
AATATAATAAATAGATCTAATTTTTAGTAATTTTTATAGTATTCTAATTTTTAAATACTTGCTTAAGCTATTCCTTAAAAGCTTTATACTTATTAAAGATTATATTAGTTATAGGTTTTCTCTAGTATTATAATTTTTCTTAATAGTTATATATATAGGATTTAAACTAGTTAAATATAGGTCTTTTAAAATAAAAAATAGCAAATATAATTTTATTAGACTTGGGTATACTTCCTAGGTTATTAATATAAAGGTGCATGTTTATTATAGTTAGATAACTTTTTAGGATTACTTGCTTACCTTTAAATAATTTAGATTTATTTATCTTAATATTCTTAAATAACTATAATATACTAACTTAGTTTAATAAAAAGTTAACTATATTACCTAATTATATAACCCCCCCAGAATTAGTTAGTTTTTAAATAGTAATAGATTCCCTAGAAATAGTAGCTGCTAGATTCCTAGAAATACTACTATCTCCTACTATATTAATAATAGATATTTCTCTTTACTTAATTAAGGGTCTATTATTATTAGATTAGGGTCTACTAATTAATCTATAAAAGAATGCTTAAGGATATTTTTAACAGGATAAAGAGAATATAAAATATTTAGGGTTAAATAAAGTATAGAAAGAGGTAGGTAATTATAAATAATTAGTAAATAATAGGTATTTTGTTAATCTAGTTAATAATAAATAGAGAATAAAACTTTCTAATATAGGTAATAATAGTCCTTATATATTTATTCTTGTAGTACCCTTAAGTATTATATAATACTTATATTAGAGTGCCTGTTCTATTGTATCCAATTATATTAGATTACCTAATACTATTATAGTCCAGGTTGGCTCTAGTATCATATCACCCAATATAACTGGGTCAGCACAATGTTATTCCTTAGCGTCTCGACATGATGCTGCGGCACGTCAGGTTCATTGGCTGTTGATCCTTGTTTCTCTGACAATAAGAAGTATAAAGTTAAATAAATCCTAGACTAGTAAATAGAAAAAGGTTAAATTTAATATCTTATTAAATAAAAGGGTTACTTACTAGAAGATAACTCTTAAGAACCTGTTAGGCATCTTAATTATCTTAAGAAGATTCTAGAATTTTAGTAATAAACTAGTTAAAAGAGAAATCCTCTAAAAAAGATAATAAAAAAGTATTAGTAGCCTGTATAATAAAGGCCTGTAAAGTTTTATTTAAAATAACTAGTACTTACTATACTTTTTTAATTTTCCTTTGCTTATATCTTTTTTTTTCTTTTATTTTTTTTGAAGATTCTAGCTCTTTTATTTTTTTATAATTTTATGTAATAAAATTACTTATATAATAATATAATAATTATTTTTGTTTACAAAGATAAAGGAGTTTTAATAATAATAACTTTTTTGTCAGAGAACTCGGACATTGACAGCCAATGGATCTGCTATGCCGCAGCGCTAGGCCGCAGCACAATGGATAAAAGATGTGCCAACCTGGTTGTATCAAACGATATGATGCTAGGGCTAACTTGGACTATAATAGTATCAAGTGATCTAATATGATTGGAGACAATAGAGCGGGCATTCTAATATAAGTATCATATAGTACTCAAGGATACTATAGGAACAAGTATATAAGGACTATTATTACCTGTACCTAGAAGCTTTATTTACTGTCTGTTATTAACTAGATTAACAATATACCTATTATTTACTAATCACTTTAGATTATCTGCCTCTTTCTATACTTCGTTTGGCCCTAAATATCTTATATTCTCTTTACCCTGTCAAGAATATCCTTAGGCATCCTCCTACAGATCAATTAGCAGACCTAAATCTAATAATAACAAACCCTTGATTAAGTAAAGAGAAGCATCTACTATTGACATGGTAGGAGATAGTAGCATTTCCAGGAACCTAGCAGCCACCACTTCCAGGGAATCTGTTGCTACTTGAGAACTAACTAACTCTAAAAAGATCGTGCAGTTGGGCAACACGGTCAACTCTTTGTTGAACCAAGTTAGCATACTATAATTATTTAAGGATATTAAGACAAATAAACCTGAACTGTTTGAAGGTAAGCAAGCAATCCTAAGAAGTTATCTAACCATAATAGATATGCACCTCCACATTAATAACCTAGGAAGTGCACCTGAGTCCGACAAGGTTATATTTGCCACCTCTTACCTCAAGGGACCTGCATTTAGCTGGTTTGAGCCTTATATACGCGACTATCAAGAAAAACCATGACACTAGAGAAAGCCTATGACTAACACGATCTTTAACAAGTATGAAGCTTTCAAGGAATAGCTTAAGCAAGTATTTGGAGACAGAAATACCATGAAAGTTGCTAAAAATCAGATCTACTTGTTGTACCAAGGAAAGATGATTTATAGGGAATACACTGCGAAGTTCCACTAGATTGCATCTAACCTGACATAAAGAGATGATATACTTAAGTCTGCCTATTACAAAGGATTAAAGGCAAGGACTAAGGATACGCTTGTATTGATTGATGATAAGCCTGAGACTCTAAATAAACTTATCAATCAAACATCCAAAGTTGAAACTTGATATACCAAACAATGGCTTGAGGAACAGCAATAGAAGAAACTATTCAACCATTAGAAGTAATAATAAGACAAAGATAGGGATGTTAAAATATAGATAAACACTGCTATTGGCAAGACTTGACAAAACAACTAGAATAGCGAAGGAAAGAAAAAGTTTAATAGAAAATGTTTCAAGTATAATAAACCTGGACACATTGCAAAGAATTGCTATGTCAAGAAGGATCAAGGACTAGCCACCCATGATTCGCAATTGAGTATTATGTAGATAGTCTATGAAGCACAAGTCAATATTACTAGAACAGTAACCGAACCAATAGACCAGAAACAGCAACCAGCATATATGACTAAAGATGTTCGTGCTGCCTATATACTTGTTAGCATGGGAGATAATATGATTGTTGCCTCAAGATCAAGCAAGCTATATAAAGAATGGCAAGAAAATATAAAAAGATTAGCTAATACTGTTACAACCATAGAAATCAGTAATAAAAACACAGATATTAACAGAAAAGAAGAAAAAAATATGGAATACTACAAAAAGAAAAGAAAGGAACAGTACTAAAGATATAAGAAAATACAGATATTAGATGCTGAGAAATGGAGAAGACGTTTACTGGACTTTAAAGAGAGGTTGGCTTAGATATCACATGATACTAACAAATTACCTACAGCAGAACCATACATTTAGGAGCATGAAGATTACCATGAAGTTTACTAGTATAAATCTAACAATACAGACAATAAACAATACTACTTGGCGAAAGAGAAACAAGATAATAATAATAAGATCTCTTTTTTAACCGACAAGTTCCACGTACAGTTAACAACTCAGATTACTAATAAAATAGCAATAACTTAGTATGAGACTCATGAAATACAAATGGAAACCCCGCGAGAAGATAAAAATTATAAGATTAGTGACTTCTTGGAAGATAAACCTTGCACTTGCATGCTGCCACAAGTAACATGTTAGGAATAGTCTAGGAAAACATGGCAAGATTATATTATAAAATGTAAATAATGCAGAGACTAGACATTTCTACCATGCCTGGAACATGGAGAAGTATACAAACAAATAGTAGAAGAATTTGAACAAATATCAAACTCGAGAGGAACACGCTTCTGTAATAATCAAATTAGACACATGCAAAACTGCCTATGCAATTATTACCCAACTCTTAGAGGGATAATATACTAAAGAATTAATTAGATGTTTTGTTACAACAACTTTTGCAAAAGACATATCCATGCAAAACAAGAACATGGATAGTACCCGCAAAAACTAAGTATATTAAAGAAGCCAGACTACAAATATCCTACAAAGGAAAACTGCGACTACGCTTTTACAAGCAAAGGATATCTATATTACCTTTACCTAACAACATACAACTACAAAATCAAAGGATATATTTTCTACCCTAAAAAACAGCTAATAACACACAACAAGAATCGCTATGTCAGAGAGAAATAGAAATAGCATGAGAAATACTAACAAGAGATTTAGCTCTACATGACTAAAAGCCAAGCATCACTGGTTATACTTGCCACAATTAACAGACACGAAGCAAGGATTCTGGTAGACTCTAGAGTATTAGACAACTTTATAGGACCCAAGTTTGCCAAACAATACAGGATTAAATCTGATCCAACAGGATGAAGCCTTAGAATTATTGGATTTGAAGGCAAGGTGCTATACTATAAACCTAAAATAAGAACAAGGATTGTTCAAATAAACTCAGGAACACATAGTAAGGATCTAATATTTAAGGTTATACTAACAGAAGAGAGACTATATAACATAATTATGGGAATGCCTTGGTTAATAAGATAGGAACCAAACATTAACTAGATGAGAGGAGAAGTTGTAATCAAGGAACGCTATTTAGTTGTAGAGAAACAAGACCATAATATACAAGCTTACAATGTTAGAGGAGAATCAGGGATAATCTCCAACAGTAAGGATTGAAAGGTGACAAATGCCTCAGAACAAGAAACCGCCTAAATAGAAGTAATAAATGGGATGCAGAGAGCATCAAGCAAAATAACTGGGAATGATAGAACAAGGGTCTAACTTGCAAAGAATGGACATTCCAAGCTAAAGGAAGTTTACGAAGCTAAACTTACCAAAGTCAAAAAGTTACTACCAAAAAAGTACTACAAGTTCATCAAATTATTTGTGAAACCAGATTACTAATTGCCTAGCCACGAATCATAGTATAAGACAAGGATACTACTAAAACCAAATGTTAAGTTACCACAAGTCAAGCAATTTCAAAAGTCACCTGAGGAATTGGCAATAGAAGATGAATTTATCAAGAAATTCTTGGAAGCTGGATATATACGCGAATCAAAGTCCAAGATATTGTCACGACTGATGTTTATACTAAAGAAAAACAGAAAAATAAGAATAGTGATTAATTATAGAAAGCTTAACAACACTATAATACTAGATGTAAACAAAGCACCATATATAGGATAAAAGAGAGATTTACTATAAAACGCGAAAATTATGACTGTCTTTAATATGTAATAGGGTTATTATAATCTCTTAACACATAAAGATAATGTCTAGAAAACAGTATTTCTTACGGACCAAGGGTTGTATAAATGGGTTATTGCACTAATGGGACTAACATGATTACCTGTAGAATTCTCAAGGTTCATGACTTATGTGTTACAACAATACCTTAACAGGATTATTGCTGTATACTTTAACAACATGATTATCTATTTAGAAAATCCTGAAGAGCATGAGAGACATGTTCAAAAAGTTATAACAACAATATTAGAAGCCAGACTTATGCTAAGCATTGGGAAGTACAAATTTGATGCCACAGAAATCAAATATCTGGGTATGAGACTTACACCAGAAGGATAGCAAATACCACAAGAAAAGGTCAACGCGATACTAAATTGGCCAATACTAACCAACAAGAAAGGAATACAAGGATTCCTAGGGATATCAGGATACATACAAGAATATCTCTACTAACATGCATAGAATTTACAACCTATGATAGAGCTACTCAAGGATGATATACTATTTGTCTGGGGATAGAAGGAATAGGAGTTAATGGATTTGGTTAAAAAAATAGTCAAGGAAGCACCAATCTTATGACCACATGACCTAGAACAATAGAACTACATGAAGACGGACACATCAGGAGGAGGATTAGGAATAGTTCTTGAACAAAAAGATAATAACAGGAAATTACAACCCATCTTGTTTTATTCAAGAAAAATAACCCAAGCCAAACAGAACTACAATATATATGATCAAGAGATGCTTGCAATTATTAAAGGATTCAAGTATTGGAGATATTACTTGCAAGAAGCAAAGCATGAAATAATTATTTAAACAGATCACAAGAACTTAACATTCTTTACAACAACAAAGGAACTCAAGGGATAACAAGTATGATGGGCTCAAGAGCTTTCATAATATTAATTTAAGATTAAGCATATTAATGGCAAGAAAAATGTTATAGTAGATATGCTAAGTAGAAACCCTGACTATATGATTAATATCAAGAACCTAGAAATAAACATACTAAAGATTGACAAAAACAGGTTATAATTTAACCAAGAAGCATAATTAGTAGCAGTAGTTATAATCAATAACTACAAGTTTCTTGTATAACTCAAGAAAGAGCAAAAAGAAGATAAAATAATCCAGACCTGGAGATTTAATATAAACAATATTAAAGAAAGCAATAGAGTATTGCTATAAAACAGAGCAATTATGGTACCCAACAGAATAGTTAGGGAAGTGATCTAAAGATACCACGACCCACCATCTAAAGGACACCAAGGGATTGAGAAGATAATAGAGAAGATTCAACAAGCATACTACTTTCTATAAATGCACAAAAAAGTACAGGACTACATTATATAGTGCGACAAATATAGATAAAACAAGCAATCACAATATTAACCATATGGAAAAATGCAAATACTAGAGATCCTAATAAAACCATAGGAAAGTATTGCAGTTGATTTTATCCAAGGATTGCTACTGTCAAAAGATCCTATTACAGGAATTATATACATGGATGTGATTACAATTGTGTGCAAACATACAAAGTACACAATTATCAGACCAACGCAGAAGGATATTATTACAGAAAAATTAGCATACTTGATACTACAAGAAGTATTTATTTGGACTGGACTACCAAAATAAATGACTTCTGACCAAGACAAGCTATTTACATCAAAATTTTGGAAAACACTTATAGAAGCATGTAGAACAAGACAAGATATGTTTATAGCTAATCACCAACAAACCAATAGACAAGCAGAAAGAATGATTTAGTTAATTGAATAGTACTTACAACACTATATGGACTAGAACCAAGATAATTGGGTAGAATTGTTGCCTATAGCTTAATTCGCAATTAATAATGCAAAAAATACAATAACAGGTATTACATCTTACTACGCAAATCTTGGGAGAAATCCTAGAATATATTAGGAACTACTGCCAGCTAAGAGAAGATTAGATATGGCATTAATGCATGTTACTTATATAAAGGTATTACACTAATCTATAACTAACAACATTAGATAGGTAGAGGAAAAAATGAAGTTCTACTACAACAAGAAGCATGAGGACATGCCATAACTTTAGAAGGAAGAGAGAGTTTACCTGCTACAACAAACAATAGGAAAGAAAGATTTTAATATCAAGAGCAAATAACCAAGCAACAAACTCGACGCCATGAAATATGGACCATTTAAAATCGAGAAGAAACTTGCAAACAACAACTATTGCTTAATACTACTAGCTAGAATACAAGTTTACCTAGTGTTCTATATCTTATTACTTGAACCAACAAAGAACCCAGAAAACACTAATAATAAAGCAACTAAGGATGATAAGGAGTATGAAGTTAAACAAATCCTAGACCAATAAACAGAAAAGGGTCAGATTTAGTACCTCGTTAAATAGAAGGGTTACCCACCGGAAGATAACTCTTGGGAACTGGTTAGGCACCTCAATTGCCCTAAGAAGATTCTGGAATTCTAGCGACAAACTGGTCGAAGGAAAAGTCCTCCAAAGAAGGCAATAAAAAAGTGTTAGCAGCCTGCGCGACGTGGGCCTACAAGGTTTCATTTGGAATAACTAGCGCTTGTTATACTTCTTCAATTTCCTTTTATTTGCGCTTTTCTTCTTCCAACTTCTCTAATTCCTTAATTTCTTTAATTTCACGAGAAATGAAATCACCTGCATGGTGGTTAAGGAGCTGCTCTTGTTTTCAAATACAACATGAACAAGCTAGCAATAGTTCAATCTGCTCTTGAATTTCCAAATCCTTTAATTAAAGCTCTTGTTGTGCTGTTACAAGACATTTCTACTCCATATTAGAAAAGGATGGCTCAGGGATAACATATTTTCAACCTAATCATACACATTTATTACAGCAACTCGAATCCTCGGACTTTTTGCATGATTTATCCAACTAAGAACACCAGATATAGGAAGTAACCATTATAAAACCACTCTCTTCAATTTAATGTTTAAGGTTTTGTTTTCGGACACTGGAATTTAAAGCTATAATAAGGTTAGCGCCAACATATTAAGAAAAATAGAATAAGCACGAACAGGCTTACCTGGGGAAACACTACTTATTATATCTTTGGGACAAAGACCTTGAAAGAGGGGGATTGTCAGAGAACTTGGATATTAACAGCCAATAAATCTGCTGTACTATAGTACTAGGCCGCAGCACAATAAATAAAAGATATGCCAACCCAGTTATATTAAACAATATAACACTAGGGCTAACTTGGACTATAGTAGTATCAAGCAATCTAATATAATCAGAGACAACAGAGCAGGTGCTTTAATGTGAGTATTATATAGTATTCAAGGATACTACAGGAACAAGTATATAAGGACTGTCATTACCTGTACCTAGAAGCTTTATTTACTATCTATTATTAACCAGATTAATAATACACCTATTATTTACCGATCACTTTAGATCATCTGCCTCTTTCTATACTTCGTTTAGCCCTAAACGTCTTATATTCTCTTTACCCTGTCAAGAATATCCTTAGGCGTCCTCCTACGGATCGATCGGCGGACCTAAATCTAACATTTTTATCCTTTTTAATTTTATTTTAAGCTTTAATAAGTTTCTATTACTTGCTATTAGAAAATATTATTTTTAACTTAATATATTTATAATTTTCTGCTTTTATATATTTGCTATATTTTAATAAGCTTTTAAATTTAATATAGGACTTTTTAAGATAAGAATAATATTTATATAAAAAGACTATTATAAAGCTACTATCTTTAATTTTACAACTTAGAGAACCTTTAATAATATTAGCTTTTAAAGCTATAACAAGAAGTTAGTACTAAAATATAAAAAAAAAAAAAGATAAGTTATACTAGACTTATCTAGAAAAGTACTACTTATTATATCTTTAGGAATAAAGACCTTAAGAAAAAGGGATTATTAGAGAATTAGGTATTAATAGCTAATAGATCTTGTTATATTATAGCTTTATACTATAATACTAAAAAATAATAATAAACTAATCTAGTTATATTAGATAATATAATACTAGAGTAAATTAGGACTATAAATATACTATAAATATAAAAGAATATATTAAAGGTATAATTATATTAGAGTTATAATATAATACAAGTATAAGAAGGATATAACAGGCTAAAATATATAAAAACTATTATTACCTATATCTAGAAGTTTTATTTACTATTTATTATTAACTAGATTAACAATATACCTATTATTTACTAATTACTTTTAATTATCTACCTCTTTCTATACTTTGTTTGACCCCTAAATGTTCTATATTCTCTTTACCCTGTCAAGAATATCCTTAAGCATTCTCCAACGGATTGATCGGCGGACCCTAATCTAACACCCTGCACCTTTAGATACCTAATTTTAATTACTACTGGTGTTGTTGGTGGTTGGGAATTCCTTCGATTTCTAAAAGCGTGGTCAAATCGCGTCGGGTGATCAACTGGGTCAGGAAATACATTCGAGAAGCTGGAAGGAATTCTTGCATCGCCTGCGAACAAACAGATAATCCCACCTTGGTGGGGAGACTTAAGGTGTGTTGAATGCACAGACCACCAAGGTGCTGCGACTGAAAATCGAGGTGCCCTGACCTGTGGTAGTCACGCATGCCATGACATTACTCCAGAGTAGTTAGCAACTCCAGATTCTTCTTCCACTTCCATCCTCTTGATTACTCCCTTCCGCGATCAGCCACCCTGAATCTGCCCGTAGCTCTCACCTCCGTGGCTCGTATACTGCTTCTTTACAACCATATACCCGCAAACCTTTGCGTTAAAATGTTAGAACACGCCAGCACTCCTACGTCTGAGGACACTTGCTTTGATTGCGTTGTTGTTGGCGACCATCTTCAGTGCAGGAGCTCGGAGACGCTGGACCAAGTAGCCATCCATATCGATGATATACTGTGTGTCCTTCCAAATCGCGATGAGCGGGCATATCAGTATGCGTTGTTGTTTTTCCGAAAAGACGCCAACTCGCCCAACGCACCGCCAAAGCTCGAGAGGCTATATGTGAAGACTGCGCCGTCGGCTTTTTTATCCCACTGGTTGATCTCGGGGACGCCCTATTCGATATCCCATCCGAGCAACAAACGTACAGAGGTCCATGTTATTATTTCCACAGCATCCGGAACAGGAAACGCTAGACTACTCTTCAATAGCGTTTTGAAACCTCTTTTTGCCTATCTTGGTCTAGGCCGATATGGAGTTCACGAAACCCAATCAAGCCAAACTATAACTGAATTATGCCGTTCGCTATTCATTCCGCAGGCCGAAGCTGACGTTCAGCAAACTATTGTGCTTCTCTCCGGTGATGGCGGCCTTTGCGATATTATCGATGCCTTTTATAATACTCCGAAGACCCTCCTGGCGACGCCAAATATTGCCCTCTTCCCGGCGGGCACGGGGAACGCTATGGCAAGCTCCACAGGATTACTGGCGCATCTAAAAGCTCCTTCGTTTGCATTACTGCATGGGAAACCGTGTCCTATTCCTGTATTCATCGCGACCTTCTCCCGCCATACGAACTACGTCCAAGAGGGACAGGCTCAGTCACTAACGGCTCCGGACGGGCCCTGTTCGAAGATGTATGGCGGTGTCGTTGCAAGTTGGGGAATACATTCTGCATTGGTTGCAGATAGCGACACTGTTGAATACCGCAAGTTTGGTGCTGATAGATTCAAGATGGCCGCGAATGAGCTCCTCTTCCCGTCGGATGGCAGTGAGAGCCACAGATACACCGGGACGGTCACCTTGATCAAGAAAGATGACCACAAAAATCTCGTGTATAGGGAAGTCCTCGAACCAACGGAGCATATGTATGTGCTGGCGACCTTAGTCTCAAACCTCGAAAAGGACTTTATGATCTCTCCACACTCCGCCCCCCTGGATGGTTCGCTTAGAATGATACGCTTTGGCCCGATGTCAGCTCAGCGCGCCATGCAGGTGCTATCCTCCGCTTACGAAAGGGGCCAGCACGTTCATGATGGTGATGTTACGTATTCCGAAATTGAGGGATTCAGGATAGACTTCCATGAGCTCGATAAGAGGTGGAGGCGTGTGTGCATTGATGGTAGAGTGGTTACGGTCGAGGAGGGAGGCTGGATGGAGGTGCACAAGGAGGAAAGATATTTGCTGAATATCCTGCTGCCAGACACCCGAGAACATGTATGATATGTATGTTTTGCTAGAGCACGTGTCTAGTAGAACCCAGGCCTTTGAAATATTTTCCCACTGTTCCAACTTGAATTGATTTCCAGCACTGGCCCGTGACGAACAGCGTGACACCATTTTTAAACAATGAGAAGTCTTCCAATTCACCTGACGCGTCATCTGAAGATCTAATTCGCCATTCATGGGATAATTTATTCTTCCTGTAAGCATTGCGTGAAATTCTGCTACCAACTTCTTCATTGGTATGCTTTGGACTCAAGTTACTAGTACTTTGGCTGTCTCTGGGTTCCGCTTATTATTTTGCCCAATCAGTGGTTGCGAATTTGAGGCGGCTCGTGCTTCGTCTGAGTCATCTCATCTCTCCGAGGCTGGCATCCCTTTCGATCCGCAGCTTTTCCTGTTGTGGCCTGCTGTCCCACCTTGAATTGAACACCTCTTCCAGCCGTGCCCGGCTCTAAACAGCTTGTTACGATGTCCTTCTCTAATCTTGTTTCCGATCTTGCCTTGAGAGACAACTACGAGGACCATAATTCTCAGGTTTCTAATGATCGATCCCGTGCGACTGCTCGATCGTTTCCTAGCACGGCTGCCACGAGCGTCAGCATATCCGGTGATATTTCCAGCCAGCTTCATTCAGGCTACAGTCACCCCCTCAGCAGGTCATGGCAAGCGGAGAGGCAATTGACCAAGGTCGGTGTTGTGCCAGTGTTTAAATTTCTTGCCCCGTCTCTTTTCTCTTCGGCATTTCAACTTCAAAGCTAAATCTCTGAATGGGGTTAAGGAAATGCTCATTTACCCGCTTTTCATCACTGATAACCCGGATGAAGAGACAGCCATCCCGTCACTACCGAATCAGCACCGCCGGGGTTTGAATCGTCTCGTCCCTTTCCTGAAACCCATGGTTCAAAAGGGACTGCGGTCTGTCATCTTGTTTGGAGTTCCGTTGCACCCTTCCGCAAAGGATGCCCTCGGGACTTCCGCGGATGACCCTGCTGGCCCTGTTATTCAAGCCATCCGTCTTCTGCGATCGCGTTTTCCTGAATTATACATCGTTACTGATGTCTGCCTCTGCGAATACACGTCTCACGGCCATTGTGGGATATTACGAGAAGATGGTATGCTTGATAACACGCAATCTGTTGACCGAATCTCGGATGTCGCTTTGGCCTATGCCACTGCTGGGGCTCATTGTGTTGCACCATCTGACATGAACGATGGGAGGGTCCGTGCTATAAAATTAAAATTGATCGAAGCGGGCTTGGCCCACCGTGTGCTCCTTATGTCTTACAGCGCGAAGTTCAGTGGTTGCCTGTATGGGCCTTTCCGTGATGCAGCTGGTTCCTGTCCCTCATTTGGAGACCGCAGGTGCTACCAACTTCCGCCTGGTGGCCGTGGACTTGCAAGGAGGGCCATCCAGAGAGACATGAACGAAGGTGCAGATATAATTATGGTGAAACCCGCAAGCAGCTATCTGGATATTATAAGAGACGCGAAAGACCTCGCGAAGGACATTCCCGTCGCTGCCTATCAGACTAGTGGCGAGTACGCTATGATACACGCCGGTGCCAAAGCTGGAGTTTTTGACCTAAAGTCCATGGCGTTTGAGAGTACCGAAGGTATTTTAAGGGCTGGTGCTAGCATCATACTGAGCTATTTCGTGCCGGAATTTCTGGATTGGCTCAAGGACTGATTTTATAGATGATTCAATCCAATTCTATTTAGTTGAAGCTCTGATATTTAATGCAGCCTGAACAGAGTATGGCGAGCCATCCGGTGCTTCATTAACAAAGTAGGGACTGGAGTTCAAATTGGAAGACTTATATGCCCTCGAGCCTGCCCTCCCCAATAGCCGCACCGGAGCCTGAACAAACTAAAGCGGCAGATGACCGCCAGGCATCTACTAACTTTGCCTGGTGCCGAGATATCCTGTGATCCTCTTCTGTGCATGTACTGTACTGTACTTGTTACCCATCAACAAAAAAAAAAAAACAGGACTTAATATATTTTGGCTTAATGCATCATTTATCTTATAGGCGAGCATGTTCTATGAGCAGTAGTACTTATCTTGACTTGGAATAAATATGGTGTTCTGTTTATGTTTAGTTCTGGCTAATTTACGGTCTCCTCTCACACTCCATCGATTGTAGCAGCTCCTATAAGTAGAACACAGGAAAAGGGCATTTGCAGGATATAAATAATCAAAGGTGTATCTCATGGGTTGTACCAGTCAAGCAATTTGCTAAGATGCTTGGGTCTGGTGGTACAGTTAACTAAAACAAGCACATAGGGCAATATATCAACCAGCCTGCTTGGAGTTAGGTTGGCACAGGGCTAGGCTAGCATGATAATAGAAGGGAGCAACAGTTGACACATCCAAAGAGGATAAGGAAAGGAAAATAAGAACTGTTATAGAAATACAGCGGGTGTGCATATCACATGTTGATCAAACTGTGGTTGAAGTTCAAGGGTTTCAGATTGTCTAGACACCGAGTTGCATTGAATAATCAGACCTCGAACTTGTCTACATCTCTCACATGTAGCTTGGTTTTAGACCTTGGAAACCGTAAGCAACGATATCGGACTTCACTACCTCACCGGGAGCAACATAGGCTCCTCGCCGAAGACGGACGCCGGGGTAAATAATACAACCAGCACCAACATAACAGTCTTCTTCAATCGTCACTGGGCGGCCCTGATAGCGACTTTGGGAACCTTTCCGTTCTTGCATATTTGCGTGAGCCATGGAGGTTAAAATTGTTACTCTCGGGCCAACCCATGTATGAGCGCCGATAGTAATCGGGCAATCATCGACGAATAGACAACCCTCAGATACCATAACGTCCTCGCCAATATGAATATTGTATCCGTAGTGGCATTGGAAGGGAGCCTCTACCACGGCACCTTGGGCAATCGACCCCGTTGGCCTGGGTGAAGTAACACCGGAAGGAGTATTGACAGAAGGCTGAGGTATCAGAATCTCCTTTAATAAACGGCTTTGCTCCTTCGCGCTAAGCCCAGAAACAGGGTTGCAGGCATTATTAAACCTCCAGAGCGCGGCTCTACATCGGTCTCTTTCATCCACAAGGTGAATATCAAAAGGCCTGTAGAGGTCACCATGTCGCATCTTGTCCTTCTCCGCTTCCTCGTTAGACACGGTACGACCAGATAACTGGTGTTCAATACTCAATGCCATTCGTGCTTGGGCTTGGGGTGTAGTGGTATCGATGCCACCAGAATGGGTTGATCGTTGATCCATTCCACTCTGAAATAAGGGGACGTTTGGCTTTGTATGACCCCCGTGTGAAAGCTCTCGGATTGGCGGGACGAGTTGATAATCGGTTTTGGTGTGCCCTTCGCGCGACAATTCATGAATTGACGGAACTTCTCTGTAATCCGACTTCGCTAGAGTGTCTGAGATATAACTTGGGTGAGTTGCAGTCGGCCAGGTCCGCTTTGACCAGGAGCCACGATTTGACCCGACTCCCGTCGGGCTTGTGTTGAATTGGGTTGTAGTGCGGCTGTCCTCGTCCACGGCAATCGGTCTCATTTTCGCCGGGTCGAGTGGCTCAGCCAGATTCTGCTGCCGATCGTGCTGGTTGATGTCATGTACATACTGACCGCTGATATCGGGGTAGCCTTCCTTTGACTGCAAGGGAACAGGGGTCTTCGTAGTCGATGGCTTTTGCCACGTACTTCGAGATGAATATCCTTCGCAGATAAAGCCTCCTCTTATGCAATTATTGCCTTAAAAGAACAATCAGATGTGTGGACTACCTAAATATATAGGAATAAGACATGCACTGTTATAAACTTACAGGCTGGGTGTTGTTCATCACATTTCTTCTTCCGCCTCCGACAAGTCATGCAACCAGTCTTGGTTCTGTTGCTGAAGACGCGCTTCCTCTTGGGTGCGATTTGCACTGCAGTTTGCGGCCGATCTTGGGAGAAAGGAGGTGCGAGAACCGGTTCACTTGATAAAGATCCTTCAAGAGGACGATTGATACTATCCCACTGCTTCTGGGAGGTATCAGGACCTTGCGCCTCGCGCTGGAGTGCCTCGGCTAATTGAGCGTCTGAGGCGTCAATTTGCTGGGCCCGCTGGGCCTGATTGACGAGCTGGGTATCGTATTCGGGCCAAGTACCACTAGCGGACGACGTCCGGGTATCTTCGCCCTCACTCGGCCTGGCGAGAACATGAGAAGGCGTGCGTTTGGATTCGGTATCGCTTTGAGAGTTCGCAACCCCATTAGAAATGACCGGTTGAGGGGAGTCCTCCGCCGTGCCATCTCCCGGCTCGGCTGGGCTTCTCGGGCGACGGTGGGGCGCGTGAGGGTTATCATCTTGGTCGCTAGATTCTGACCGTTTCCTCTTGGCCCGGTCGGGTGAAGTGGGAGCATTGTGCGGTGTCGACCGATGTGCTTGCTCCACGTCCAAATCGTTACTCGTATCGCCATTCTGCATTGTTTTCTCCCCGTGTTGAGTAGATGGGTCATAACCGCTCGGCGGCCATGCTTCAGCAGGTTCTTGATGGTCTCCATTGCTTGGACTGCCGCCATGGATCGGGTTGGGAGGCGGTGCGCCAGACGCCAAACACTCTTTCCCATTCACCGCTGTAAATCGCCAGGGACTGTGATCAATCTTCGACTCTTTTTCAGAATCGGATTCATTCACTACTGGCGCGGTCGTAATTGTGGTCATGTTGTATGAGTGGCGAAGCCTGAATTGCGCCCGATTGCGACAGGGGGTGGGCGTTTGCGGGGAAATACTGATGAGACAGGCGTTAGAACCCAGGAAGCGCCAGGTCTTCGCGCCTTCTCACGTATCGATCAACTAATAAGAGCGGGTGAAAACTGAGCGGAATCACTCCTGGGAGTACCGGTGTATGCCAGGAGAGAGAACGAATGCACCCCGTCGTAGAGTCAAGATACGGGCTATATGCTGCCGAACAGAGCGAAAAAGCAGGCTTCAGAATAATTAGATTAGAATTGCGATATACTCAATGATGGAAGTCTAATGATAGTCATTGAGGGTGGACCGGGGCATACGACGTGCGAAGAGATCGGTAAGTGAGGGAGTGGAGGGGATAGAGCGTCCAGTGTGGTATCTGGGGATAAAGCCTGGCCCTCTCTCGGAGAGATGATGAAGGCTCGAAGTTGTGAAACGAGGGTAAATTGTTCTTGTTCTTGGTGGCGCGTCTCGTCGGGGAAGGGTAGCACACACAGGACTAAGAAATCGAAGCCAGAGGATGAGGGAAGGGAAAGGAGGAGGGGAAGGGGTGGGAAATAAAGAATGGTTGTCAGTTACTGAGAGCGGAGGGAAGAGGGATAAGCGATAGCAGCAACCCAACGAGTCGCATGGCTGGACGAGAATATTTAATTATTATTTTGGACTTTGCCGCCTGCAGACGGCAGTCAACAAGAGACTCCATGAGAGACGCTTCGTCGCCATGGCCCAATAGGAATAAGCATGCGCCCGGCCCCCATTCGAGGATGGAAGGAGGGAGGGAAAGCACCAAAGAAGAGAGGCTTGAGTCTGACCCAGGGGACGTCGCCCAATGGACGAAGCGATGGAGAGATGCGGCTGCCAGCTGGCTGACGAGAACTGGACTTGGGTTAGTTGGCGCGCGATCCATGATCGGCCCTGGCCGCGCGAAGCGGATGGTTGGTTGCACCACTGGAAGGAACAGGCTCGCTTGGCCATGATTGGGCGATGGCGCGCTCAGGCGACGCGCCACCATGAAAAGGAGGGTCAGTCGTCCCCTCCCCACTCTGTTTGTTCGCTCGATCCGCGAGGGAAGCGCGGCACAGCGGCGGGACGAAACGAGGTGCGCTTTGCTCGTCACCCCCTTCCTCGCCATTGGCGCCGAGGAGCGGTTCCTGCACCTCCATGGCATGTTGAAGATCCAGACTCCAAGGCTTGCTTTGGAAATCAGATCAGAATGGGGTCGATTGGGTTGACATGCCCAATTAAACAATAACGGGCTGATAGCAACAGATATGTGCCGCCCGCGGAGGAGAGCCTTGAGGGTCCGCGCGCTTCTTCCTGACTATCGTCGAAGGCAATGTATTATGGATTCGCGGCAAGGGGATGCGAAGAAGCCGGCAAAGTCTTAAGTGCCAATGCATGAGTGTTTCTGAAGCTCCGGAACCGCTTCGTGGAAGAGTTGGGACTGTCAGCATCTTGGGCTTTTTGATCATTCGCTCGTAGATCGACCAATTAGTTTGATGCAATCGTTCTAAGGTATCCTATTATTATCACCATCGACGTCGGCAGAATGCTCAGTGAGCTGCTGACTAAGATCCTCTGGCCTGGTTATGCGCGGTCTGACGGAGGTTGGAGAACACAGCTCGTGCTCACCGCCAGAGGTTCAGTCGCTCTTCCAAGACTCTTCCCTAGGATCTTCAGACTCAGCCCTGACTATTTTCAGATTTGCAATCGAACTCCTCCGCCTTTCCCTCCGGCCCCTGAGCTCCTACTGCCACTTGCGGCCAATAATTCCTTGCCTCCTGTTCCAGAGCTTCCTCTTGGCCTGCCACTGGCAAACCCCTCCAAACACGCTTTACCCCGCCAACCACCCTACTTTCTAAATACTCATAACCTGCATGCGATAAAATACTTCACCTTCGAATTACACACGAATATTGAGCATTAACTTCACCGTTCACCCCCTGCGCGCGACGCACAGCCAATCGAGCCTTTCTTGAAACGCGCAGTCCAATACTGGCTCCTACAGCGGCATGTCAGTCTCTATACAGGAGTTGGACGGTACTGTCCGGGCCTTCTACGAGGGTAAAGGTGACTTGGTATGTTACCTTAGACAGTTACCCAGCTCGTTTGAATTCGCCCGCTGACTTCGAAATTTGTGTACTGAAGCAAAAGCAAGCTCAGCAGACCCTAACAGAGGTAAACTCCAACCCCAAACATACTATCGATGAAAGACCGGCCTGACATGTCCTCAATCATCAGTTCAAGCAAAATCCCGATGCTTGGTTAATAGTAGGGAATATACTTCAAGAGTCATCATATCCCCAAACCAAATGTGCGATCAAGCCCGCCGTAGTCCATGATTTGACTTCCTTGCTGATCTTTATAGATCTCGCGCTCCAGGTTCTCGACGATGTAATTATGACTCGGTGGAAGGTTTTACCAAGGGAACAATGCTTAGGTGAGTGCCTGGCGGCTTTTTTTGAGCTAGAAAAATCTTGACCTAACTCTTTAGGAATCCGCAATTTTATCGTCAATTTTATCATCGAGAGCTCTAAATCTGAGGAGAAATTAAAAAGTGAACGGGCTTTCTTGAACAAGCTCAACTTGGTCCTCGTCTCTATCCTGAAACAAGAATGGCCACACAACTGGCCAACTTTCATTAACGAAATCGTCTCATCATGCCACACAAGTCTCTCTATCTGTGAAAATAACATGGCTATTCTTCGGTTGCTATCCGAAGAGGTCTTTGACTTCTCCCAAGACCAGATGACGTCCGCAAAAGCGAGGAACTTGAAGACGTCCATGACGCAGGAATTTTCATCGATTTTCCAGCTCTGTTCTGAAGTGCTTAATACCGCAAACCAACCGAGCCTAATCAAGGCCACTTTAGAGACGCTTCTTCGTTTTTTGAATTGGATCCCACTGGGGTATATCTTCGAGACGCCGGTTATAAGTACACTTTTAACGCGGTTTTTGGATATCCCTGAGTTTCGTAATGTGACCCTGAAATGCCTCACAGAAATCGGTGGGCTTCAAATCGGAAACCCCTACAACTATGATGAGAGGCTCGTTCACATGTTCACAGAAACTCTGACTACTGTGTCCAAAATAATCCCACTGTCCATGGACTTGAAGCAGACTTATGCCAAGAGTAACTCAAGAGACCAAGAGTTTGTGCTCAATCTGGCATTATTTCTTTGCAGTTTCTTTGGAGCGCACCTCAATGTAAGTTCTTGTTATGCGATGTTTCTTCGCAAGTGTGACAAACAGTGACTCTAATACAACCTAGCTCGTTGAGAAGCTGCCCAATCGAGATTACCTCACGCACGCCCATTTCTACCTGATTCGGATCAGCCAAATCGATGACAGAGAAGTTTTCAAAATTTGTCTCGAATATTGGACCAGGCTAGTGCAGGAGCTTTATGAAGAGATGCAACAGCTCCCAATAACGGATATCAATCCCTTGGTAAGCATGGGTGTGAGTGGCCTTTCTAACGGGGGTGCACCACATCCGAGTACCCTTGCCAACTACCCTCTTCGCAAACACAAATATGAGGAGGTACTATCGAGCCTGCGCACTGTCATGATAGAGAAAATGGTACGACCGGAAGAAGTCTTGATCGTCGAAAACGAAGAGGGTGAAATTATCCGTGAGTTCGTCAAGGAAAGCGATACAATTCAATTGTATAAGACAATCCGCGAGTGCTTGGTCTACCTCACACATTTGGACGTTGTCGATACGGAGAATATCATGATCGAGAAGCTGGCAAAACAGGTTGATGGTACCGAATGGTCCTGGGCTAATTGTAACACCCTCTGCTGGGCAATCGGGTCGATCTCTGGGGCTATGAATGAAGAGACCGAGAAACGTTTTCTTGTCACCGTCATCAAGGACCTTCTTGGCCTCACGGAAATGAAACGCGGGAAAGATAATAAAGCTGTTGTGGCGAGTAACATCATGTATATCGTGGGACAGTACCCGCGTTTCTTGAAGGCCCATTGGAAATTCCTGAAGACGGTGGTGAACAAACTCTTTGAGTTCATGCATGAAACACATGAAGGTAAGAACCTAGGTTACTACTTAGATCATTTTCAACTGACCTCTATTGCAGGTGTCCAGGACATGGCTTGCGATACATTCATTAAGATTGCAAACAAGTGCAGGAGGCACTTTGTTGCTCTCCAGCCAGGAGAAAATGAGCCCTTTATTGAAGAAATTGTCCGCAACATGCGCAAAATAACCTGTGATCTCTCACCCCAACAGGTTCATACCTTCTATGAAGCATGTGGCTATATGATTTCGGCCCAGGGCCAAAAGAGCCTCCAAGACCGCTTGATCGAAAACTTGATGTCGTTGCCCAACTCCGCCTGGGACACCATTATCGCACAGGCTAATCAGGACCCAGCAGTCCTCCAGGATGGGGAAACGATCAAAATCGTCGGGAATATCATGAAAACCAACGTTGCCGCCTGCTCGTCTGTTGGCACTTATTTCTATTCCCAGTTGGGACGCATCTACCATGACATGCTGAACATGTATCGTGCGTCCAGTCAACTAATCAATGAAGCTGTTGCGCATGATGGTTAGTTATTGAAAGCTCTTTCTGCTCATGCTTCCTACCTCTACGCCCTCCTTTCCTTCTCCCCAACCCCTGCTAATTTTTAACCGGGAGTGCTCCCTGACTGTTATCTAACTGTCACTCTAGGGGATATTGCGACTAAGACCCCGAAAGTTCGGGGCCTTCGAACGATCAAAAGGGAAATACTAAAGCTTATCGACACGTATGTGCAAAAAGCGGATGATTTGGAAATGGTCAATGCGAACATGGTGCCAACGCTCCTTGAAGCAGTTTTGGTGGACTATAATCGAAATGTCCCGAATGCTCGTGAAGCTGAGGTCTTGAATGCCATGACGACAGTGATTCAGAAATTGCACGTATGTCGCACCTCACTCAGCTGGGACTATCGTTCCACCATCTGGTACTCCGGACCTAAGCTAACTTTTCTAGAATCTCATGGAGGATAAGGTGCCGTTGATCATGGAAAGCGTTTTTGAATGCACATTGGAAATGATCAACAAGGATTTCCACGAATTCCCCGACCATAGGATCCAGTTTTTCAAATTACTCCAAGCGATAAACCTCTACTGTTTTCCCGCCTTGCTCAAGCTCGACGCCACGCAATTCAAATTCGTCATCGATTCCTGCATGTGGGCAAGCAAACATGACAACCGTGAAGTCGAGAATACTGGTCTCACGATGTGTCTTGAACTTATGAATAACATGGCTGAGACTGACCCACAAACTTCGAACATCTTTTTCCGTCAATTCTATATTCCCATTTTGCAAGATGTATTTTTTGTTCTCACCGACAGTGACCATAAAGCCGGTATGCCCACTCCCTTACCCGCCAGGAGATTACAGACTCACCTCATACCCCGCAGGATTCAAGTCTCAGGCTATGCTGTTGTCGCGAATGTTTTACTTTGTCGAAGCCGGCAAAATCCAGGATCCCATCTACACACCTGAACAAGCACCTATCGGGACCTCTAATAGAGATTTCCTCCAAGAATACGTCGCCAACCTCTTGCAGAATGCGTTCAAGAACCTTCAGGAGTGAGTCTCAGTAATTTGGCCCCTTACAAAGCTCGAAAATTTTAACTGTTTGGTAGAATCCAAATCAAACAATTTGTTGTTGGACTTTTCACTTTTAACGACGACTTCAATAAGTTCAAGACCCATCTGCGAGATTTCCTGATCTCACTAAAGGAGTTTGCCGGTGATAATGCCGAACTCTACGCTGAGGAAAGGGAGCAGGCTTTGAAGGATGCTAAGGCCGCAGAACGTGACCGTGCGATGAGGGTTGGAGGGCTCCTGAAACCGTCAGAGATGGATCATGATGATGAGCTTTGACTGCAGGCGGAGCTGGAACCCGAGACTAACCCATCTTCCTCGATGGGTATGACGCGGTATTCGGAAGGCTGCGGCTCTATATCTAATAGAGATGGCTTGGCTTCCACGGGCTAGAGGGAAGAGGGATCAATCCATATGGCCTCCACCTTACCTATTTTAGGTTGTATTTTGGTGTGCCAACCATTTCATTCTTCTGTCCCCATGTCAATACTCCTCTGGGATCCAACCTCGATGGAAAGTCGGTACTCGACCCAAATGATGATTACCTTCAATTCTATCGAGGGTTGACTTCTGCCAAAAGTCTAATGGTGCACGTTACCGACTCTTGGAACAATTACTTCTGCCCTCGATTGGAGACTAACTAGCTGTATTCAATCTCAAGTAGGTTAGAAAAACTGTAACCGTTAAGCATAACCTAGCTAGCATGTAGTATCATAACTGGAAATTTTGCTTCTTACGAGCTGAGCTCTCCCTCGAGCGTCGAGCGGACGCAGTCGGCCCCTCTTGGCGGTCTTCAAGGGCGCGGGCCGCATTCAGCGGGTGGCGGCCTGGGCGGTGAGATCGAGTTGACAACTCCTTGCAGTCAACGCCCAATGCGAGTTACTGAACTGTCCCGAACGCAATATACGTCATTATATCGGGGTCGCAATGATGTCTATCTCTCGGACGTCGACATTCAATCCCCAGGTTTCTTTCGTGAGTCGAGTGGAGGAGGATGCGTCGAATAGCCGAGTAACTGGGACGTTGAGACTCAGAGCTGCGGACGCGCCCTCGGCCGGTCATGAAGCGAGCCAGGCACGGCATATCCGGTGGAGCGAAAACGTGGTTGATAATGAGGGGATGGGCAAGAAGAGCTCAAAAGGTACGAATCCTGGCGGGACTTCCAAGGACACTCCTTCTGACGACAAAAAATCTGACCATTGGGCTTTTTGATAACCCCTCGCGTGTTCTAGTGTGCTGTATTTACCAAAAGGCGAGGCCGGTTGGTGAAAGTAGCTCGGAGTCTGAATCGTCGGAGTCTGACTCGCCTGATTCGGATAGTGACCGCGAGACGAGAAACACAATTGCGAAGAAGAAATGCCAGCACCCTCATAATCACCGTGGAGATGATGCCAAAGACTCACCGAAAAGACGTCGGACTGGTGGCCATAACCACGATAGAATGAAGGGCGTACGGAGAAAGCCCAGCCCGAATGCATATGAGAAGATACCGAAAACTACCAAGGGCTGAGTCTTGACATCAGGCAACCATGGCCGGATGCAGAGATGTGAACGAAGCCGACGAGACAGCCCATCCGCCTATGAGACAAGGCTCTGAACAACTTCGCCGGCTCGAAAGCCCTTGCATGACCAACAAGGAGAGAGCAAAACAAAGTCAGGAGGTACTAGACTCTGAATGTTGACAGGAAACTTTTTGGCTCTTCAGTTTGGCGCCCTGTGACGGTGAGAGTAGAGCGTGATGCAACTGTTCCTGATCCTTCCCATATGTAGAATCCGGCCATCGGGCTCTTCCGTGGGACACGGCCTTGTAACCCCGGATAATTCTAAATCGGATTTAATATAAATACAAAATTATCCGCCAAAACCCTCGTTGGGTATTGGCTCTCCGGCCACAATAGATAATCTATTTAGTACCTGTTATAGCATCATGCTTTTTCGCCGAGCGGCGACCCGCCGCCCCCGCTTCATCTCCCTTGACCCCGTCGACAATGACGAGCCGTTATACTCATGAGAATTCCCGGTCGGATGCTCGCTGTTATTTGTGCCAGGCATAGGGGTCTCATTAGTCACGCTCTGTGCATGGGAAGGGGCTAAATCGTTGTACTCGGCTTCCAAATTCATAGCACTTGTGGAAAACCTTGGGATAGTCCGTCGGCCAGAAGTTCTGCGGTTTGAGGGTTGCAGCCGGGAGTTCCTAGTAGCACTTGGTCCGACTTGGTGCGGGATACCTGACTCGTTGCAGGCGGGTATCTGCGGTTCGTCCTGAGTAGAACCATGCGATTGAGAGGACTGAGTAGTGAGCCAATCGTATGGTTCTCCTTCGCTTCTGTCAGAGCTGTCCTCCAGACCGAGAGACTGGTTAACTGCAGTAAATTCTCTGCCATCGTCGACGGCTTGGCCAGAAGTTTTACGCTTCCACTGGGAAACCATGCTCGGCTGGGGCGTTGGATGGCTCGCAAGGGTATCGGTGTCAGCTAAGTCAGGCTCCCCACCTACAGATTCTGGGTTGAGAGCCACCTTCGTGGGACCGTCTTTAATTCCTTGTTCTCGACTCGAGTCTGCTAACGAGCTGGATTTCCGTGGCTTGTCTCTCCCGACGGCTGGTCCGAGCTCGTTGGTCGATCGTCTCATCTTGTCTCTCAGGTTCGGTTCTGTATAGCTAATAATAGATCTCTGCCGTCTCGAGGGCCGAGAATTAGGCATATCAGCTGTCGCCGGAAGGTTACAATCGAAATCCTGGAGGGGTGCCGTGTGTCTTTTTATCTCGGCATTCATCTGGTTTGCCTCATAAGCCACACCTCTTCCACTGTCGTAGGTCGAGGTGGTAGGCTGCTTCGGAGTCATATATTTGCCCTGTTTTGAAAGAGGGCACTCCCGGGGCGTTACAGAGATTTGCGGCTGGTCGTAGCCCTTCGCGATAACCGGTTTTGCGGGGGAACGTAGGCTGACATTCGTACTCTCTGGTTTTATTCGTCCAGTCAGTTTCTGAATTCTGTAAATGAGCAAAATGCTACATACTTGCTTCCAGCACTTTTCGTGTGGGTTGCCCAATGCCTACGCGTCCCATCCGAGATTGGGACCGTTGTCTAACTGGAGAGTGGTCACTCTGTGAAGGTAGCTTAGTTGGCGAGCGAATCGGCCTGCTGAATTCGAAATCGTCATACTCAGCCGGAGCTGATTCAAAAATGCTTTCTTCATCTTCGGCAAAAAACTTGCGTTTTGCTCCACATTTTCGCATGAATTTAGAGTCAAGGAATGATATCGTGTCGGGATCGGGCCTTTCTTCATTCACTACAGCCGGGGTTGCTCTCTTTTTTCTCCTCGTTTCAAGATTAGGGGGCAGGGAGTGCTCCTCCTGCACGTGTTCATCGAGTGGCTTCGCATCGGCGACGTCTTCTAAGGCCACTGTTGGTGGCTCGTCACATTCGGTACTGTGTCTCGGGGTTGTGGTACTGTTTCTCGGGGTTGTGGTACTATCTTTCAACTCTGCAGCGCTTTCGGCTTCTGCGGCACCGTTCGAAAGTTGCTGTAGTTCGTGGGCTCTGATTTTCCTCAGTTCAGTAATTTTCGGTCAAGCCTTGGGAAGTCTATGCATACTCTAGTGTGCGTCTTGGATAATATTTGTCTTCCAATATGACCGGAAGCCTCCCGTCTGCCTCGAAATCTGAATTTGGTTCGGGATCTGTACATCCAATGGCTTGGTTGGCAGAGCTTGATCGTCTCAACCGTTCCTCAAAAGCCGGCTCAGGCTTGGACTCGGCCATTGCGCGAGCTGCCCTGGAGTATTGGCGCGGTAGGCTCCCAAGTTCGGTTACCAGACTGCTCAACTCCACCATTTTGCTATCCAATTTTGCTTGAAGCTTATAAACGCCATCGTGAAGCGCTTTAGCTGCCTCAAGCCGCTCTAATTCTTGCGTTACCGTTATGATCTGCTCTCTCAAAGACACATTTTCAGAGAGAAGGTGGGAGACTTCAGACTCGAGGCTGCGAATCCGGAGCGACTGTATGGAGTTCACTCGGGCGATTTCACGGTTTTGTCGCACGAATCGTCTTTTTACTGCAGGAGATAATTTATTAGCACAATGTGGCAGCCTAATGGGGTATTCAAGACGGACAGATCTCGATGGACTCAGCCGAAGTTGATGATTCGTTCAAGCGAGCCATCCTCGTGTAGGCTGTGAGGGGAGGTAGCTCTCGCTCACTGCTGGGGGACGATTATCGAATCCGCGTAAATCATGAATTCAAGCCAAATAAACCGGTCGGAGGCGCGTTGGTCGTGAGGGAGGCACGTGAGCCTTGTGCTGTTGAGAGCCTCAAGGCACTCACTGTTCAGCGTCAACAAAGCTCAGGTCGAGGCGCCCAAGCCTGTGCGTTGTTGATAAATGCCCTGATTAGGACTAGTGCCCCGCTCGCGATGTTTTTGGGAAGTGCGGCCAGTCGTCCACCGGTTGCTGTCGATCGGCTCAGTTGCCGGGCAAGAATTGGAGAAACCCCCCAAATCCAAGCCTGCACCACTCTCTTCGACTCTTCAAATCTTCGTTCTCGAACGTCTTGATCAAATCCTGACCTCTTCCCCAACCCTAAATCTGCCTCGATATGTCATATACATCCCGCACTACCTCGATGCTACCCCCAGGATCATCGGCTGCGTCACTTCGGCAGCCAAGCACAGTCATAACACAACAACAGTCGACGGCCCTAGCAGCCCGCATTGCGTCAAAGAAGTCTGAATTAGACAATCTACTTCAGCTTCGCGACATGAGCAAGGCTCTCGCAACGCAGATGGAGGCTCTTCAAGCCAAGCTTGAAACACTTAAAGATGGTACAGAATGTTAGTAACCTGCCACCTCAGGGCTGGCCGTCATCTTGTCCTATTTGAACTAAGATTATACTCTCGCGTTTAGCTGTAGCGTGCGTACTTGCTAACTGGGACAATGTTCTTCGAGCAATCACGATGGCTTCAAGTACGTTTCTGTTTCCCTGCCCAAATTGGACCTACCAGCTAACCCAATGCCTGCTCTAGCCAAGTTGACGAACATCGAAGGTGTGGCAGAGGGGGAGATGGGTCCTGAAGTTAAAGGCGGAAGATCTTTTGATCCTCCACTCCCAGCAACTTTGGTTCGCATACCTACAATTCAACAAGACAAAGTCGCCGAGCGATGAACCTCACATGTCTCCTGCGACCCTATCGAGCGCTCCTACTGGCGAGCACTGCCGCCATGGTCGAGAGAAGCTGGCTGTTGAATGCTGCTCGTCTATTCTCACACAGTGGGGGCTCCCAACTATGTCGATAGAGCCTTGTATCTTGCGTCCTCAAAATACACCCCATCCAGTCTTCAAGCGGTCGTCGTTCGGGCGGAATTTCGTTACGGAATAACTGAAGCATCAAACTGAAAGCTGTCCCTGCAGCAATTCAGCCCGGCGAGAGAGGACTAGTTCATGGGAACGTCCAAACTCAGCGGAAACTGAAGTTTTGAACCGTGTGAGCTTAGATTTTTGATGCGCAATCGATTCTGGAAGATGCGTCCTCGTGATATCTCGCAACGCAGTTGTTGCCAAATCCGCATCGTGGCACATTCAGAACTGGGGAAACGACTGTGGATAGAATGGTTCTCTCAAAAGAGTTTCGGATGAGCAGGTACTAATGTGTATTTATCATGAGGGTATCTTGGTCGCTCCAGACCTCATTCCTGGACGCGACGATTGACGACTCCCAGAAGAGATAGTTCATTGGTCTCCAGATGATCGTTGCAAAGCGTCCCAAGCACGGGTATAGAATTAATTAGCCCATATATCTTGGTCGTGTAAACATGTAAGGCATGCGTCCAGTACCACAGGCAGTACAACATTTCATACCCTCTCGCTTTACGGGTGCAGGGTACGGTAGCTGGAGGCGTGGGCCGAGTATTTTTTTTTCCATTCTGTAGCTTCGAGTCGATTCAGTTTTTCAGGCACAAAGAATCTCAATATTTGTGAGAAGCTCAAGTACCAAAGACTTTCACCTGAGCTTATTGACCAGCATGCCAGCCCCGAACAGTCCTTATGGCTCGGATACCTTTCAGAACTCTCCGCAGACCCTGGTCAATTCTTGCAGCTATGGGGAGCTCAACTGCGCTTGGAGCTTGGATTTGTCACGAAGCCGATGGTTTCAGAATTCCCAGATTATAACGACCTCGGCAGATTGGATGAGATTACAATGTTACCGTCAGAAGCCATGATCTTGCGGAGCCCTCACGTCTCATCATGATGTCTTGCCTAAATGGTCAGCAGCCTGTTGAGGGTTCTGGAGAGCATCTTCCGATGATGGAGGACGTTCAAGAAAGAGGAACACTCTGGAACTTGTAGCTAAGGCTTTTGAGTATCTGCGTTGTATCTCCTGCAATTGACAATCACAAGAACATGATAAGCCATTATTGGGTTTGGGGTGCTGGTGGAAGTCGAACTACATTGCTTCTGCATCTTCACAGCTATCAGCTCGTTCAAGCAACATGTCCTGGACGGCCTTCCCACGCTTTGCAGTTTACGAAGGACAAGAGACGATTGGAAATTCAAAAGCAGATTTCTTCGTCTTTTTTTTTTTTTTGGCTTCCGATTTTCTCCCATTCTTTTCATTTTCCCTCGTCACCACCTTTGCCTCCTTTTGCGGACTCCCCCCCTTTTCATTTCTTCGGCCAAGCGCCGGAACCACGACAATAATCTTCCTCTGAGCGTTTCCCCACAATTTAACGTGGTCAGGTCGATTTTGCAGCCCTGGCTGATTTGGCAAAAGATTGGTATTTCTCTGATAAGAAGCCTCAGACAGTTCTTCCAGGCATTCCGCTGTACAGCTGTTATCACTGGCCTTCGCCTTCCACATTCAATGCGAGGCCCACAACTCCACTTCTCCCCACGATTCAAATTAGTGCGGCCATTGTTTTGATCGAGATTGCCTGGCACCTGGGCCACGGAGTCATGCTGGGCATGTGACGGGCATGGTTGTCTGAATGTGTGGCCTTGCCATCGTTTCAAGGATTGTCACCGCCAGCATGTTCTGTTCTCCGGGATATTCTTGTCTTGCACTATTTATTTGTCCTCATGCGACAAGATAACAAATCGAATGTCCCCCCCAGAAATGAACTTGAACCTGAAAGGGATGGATGAGTGTCACCTCGTCAGTGGACCAGCGCCAGAGAGTGTCTCAGGCCGTTTTGGGTTAAGGGCCCGCTGAGTGCAAATCATCCGTCCGCTCAGCCCCGCAATCCAATTGGAGTCGAGCTCGGTGGTTGGCGGATGGGGCGGACTGAGGCAATAAAATCTCGAGAATCGAGAGAAGAATTCTGCAGGTGGCAGGAGGTCTGTGCAGTGCAGCAGACAGAGTTGGCTGGCATGGCCTCCATGGGCTCCAATCCAAGCGGGTGACCTGGGCAGAGAGGGTTGGAAAACCCCCAAAGCGCCCCAGGAAACGGAGCGTGTTCCAGAGATGGATGAAAAAAAGACAAGGAAAATCCCCCTTCCCTTGCTCCAGCCTGTGTCGAGAAAATTTCTCAATTCACCACTCCCAGGCTCCTCCAGCTGGGGTCATTTGCCAACCTTCAAGGTTCTTTCAAACTTTGCAGTTACCTTGGGAGAAGGACATGACCATCAGGGCCAAGGGGTCCGGTGGGCTGTGAGTGGTCAGTGGCTTTCTGTTCCACCAAATTAGGTGCAGGAAGAAGTTTGAAAATGCGAGACTCAGCCGAATTCGCTCGTACGCTAGTCCAACAACAGCTTAGTTAAAGGTCCACTCCTGGGCAACCCCTCTCGCTTTCTCCACCCCAACAGTCAGATCGCGTCAGAGTGTGTGGTTCTTGACGCAACAGCAGGCGCCAAAAAATGATCCCAGGCCATTCCACCCTTCAAGACAGCAGTTCCGTCCTCAGGCAATGATGCTCGCTGAGAAACATGACAAGGACAAGAACTGACTAAATTTGTTGTAGCTTAGTACAAGTGGCTCTGCATGATGCATTTGGACGAATCAGTCTCCACTTCCATCCCCATCACGCTGCTGTCCCATTCCCCTTCTCAGCTTGCCCCAAAGTCGAAAATCTCTCTCCATATGATCATCGCCTGCCCGCCCTCTGCTCCCTCATTTCCTGTGCCTGAATCTTGAACCTCTTTTTTTTTCCCGCTTGCTCATCTCTCAAGCTCTCTCTTTTCCTCTGTTCCGGCTCTTGAAGACCGGCAATTTCCTTTCGGGCTGGTTTTCACCTCCAGAGCCTGGGGAGGATGAGTTTAGATTTGCTGGCTATGAGGTGACTGCAGCGCCTGAATTCATCATCCTGTCAACCTCATCTTCCATTTTTCCCTTCATTATTGTGCAATATTCTTCCACTCTCCTCGCTGATAACGTCTTTGTCTGCTCTTCGTTACAAATTCCAATCTTCATCCGTCTTATCCGCAGGCACTTCGTTCAGATTTCGGCATTTGTACGGAAATCGATCTATACTTCGGCTTTGCACTCCAACAACCTTTTCTCTTCGGCCCACTCCTCAGCAGACCCTCCATATTTTTCTTCCGCTCCTTGTATTCTGCATCCCCAGAAATTCCGTCATTGACAACATCCGGATACTATCGCTTCTGGCTCTGTAAATGGCTACCGAATGGTCCCTTGACTTCTGCCTGGTCTGTGACCGACAGACACTTGGGGCGCCCTACTGCTCCCAAACCTGCCGGCTTGCGGAGCTCGACGCTTCACACGAGACAACCTTGTCTTACACACAAGAATCGCGAGCATCCCTCAAGAACATTTCCAGTTCCGTAGGGCGTGGTCCAGCACCCAATCCACATTCTAGCACAACTGGAACATCGTCCTGGAATTCTTATCGGCCTCACTATCAAAGGACATTGTCACCGTCGTCTTCTCACACCTCGTTGTCTTCGCTCCGAAGCAGCTCGTCGCAAGCATCTCCGATATCATCGCAGTTCCAGACCGAGCTACGTGATTATGCGAGCTGCTTTGACCATGTTCGTGACCTGAAAAGACGCTTGACCTCATGATAATCCTTCCAACCCCTCGGAGACGAAGGTTAAGCATGACCGACGATTCTTATTGCCGAGCAAATCTATCTCAGCTGCTCTACACCGTTTAGCTCTCCTCCCATTCTCGTCCCCAGGCAACTGAATGGTATTCTAAATTTCGAACCGCGATATACCCCATGGTCATTCCAAAATCATTCCTTCGTCTTGAATCGAACCATGCAAGCCGCGCACCACAGCCAAGACCTACTCGAACCGATTTGACGATCTTACGCTAGAACGATGAACTACGAAGAAACAAGAAGAAAACAGATATAAACCCCCCCCCGGGCGAAAGTTATGGAAGACTGGCGAAGGGACTGAATGCATTTCTGGCGACATCTAAACTTGCATATATTTCAATGGATCACTCTGATTTTCACCCCCCATCTATACCATCTGTTGGTGGACCTTTTATTTGAACCCGAATTGCTTTTATGCTTGGAATGGGCGGTGTTTTAGGGCTTTCGTTTGGGAATCTGCTACGCAATGTAGAATAACACAGCACACCTATCACAGACCGCGATTTACGATTAGCCTGGCAGCATATTTGAAATAATTTGCTAACTTCAATGATACTAAGATTCCAGTTGTTCCCTGTTCCTGGCCAGTTCCGTGCATGAAAGTGGGCAAAGTAGTACATGATGATCCCAACGAACAATGTTGGTTTCAGATTCGCTTAAAATGATAATATAGTTCCGCCTCCTGCACACGTCAAGGGACACATCTCGCATCAGAAGAGGGCATCGAACAACCCGACTCGCCTACCAGCCGCTCAACCTAGAGCATTGACAAGCACGCTCTCATTCTTCGGAACGAACTTGACTTTGTACTTCTTTGGAATCGCTACTAGACTTGTCGGGTCTGAGTTCCCCTTCACAGGATGCCACTCCACCTTCTCGGCCGTCGGCTCGATGCGGAAGCTGTTGAGGGTGCGAATGAAAACGAGGTACAGCTCACGATTGGCGAGGAGCGAGCCAGCGCACATGCGGTAGCCCATGCCGTACGTGAACATTGGTGCGTCGGGCTGCTCGAACCAACGTTCCGGCCGGAATTCTTCAGGGTCGGACCAGACTTCGGGGTCTAAGAAAAAAAAAATCAGTTGAGTCTTGGTCTAGATGAGCAAAAGGACGGGAATGGGAGTACCCATGTTACAGGCCCAAGAGTTGAGAAAAAAGACGGTTCCCTTGGGAATCACCTTGCCGTTGTAGGTAACATCTCTGATGGATGTGCGCGGGAGTGCTAAGCGAAGCACCGTATAGTATCTGAAAGACGTAAGTTAGTCGAGACAGCTTATTCGGCTCCAGGAGCGATGGTTAGATAGTGGGGGTAATTACCTTAGACATTCTCTCACGAGGGCAACAATATAGGGGCATTTTTGGTCGTCAGCAGCGTCACAAAGCGGCTGTTCCTCGCTGTACATTTCCAGGATAGCCTTCGCAGCCTTGTCCTGAATGTCAGGGCGCTGCGCAAGAAGCCCGATACTCCAAGCAACAAGGGTGGTAGCCGTGTCGAGCCCCCCAGACAACATGGTCAAACTGATCGAGGTGAGCTCCTCAGGGCTGAGCTTGGCTTCTTTGTCAAGAATGACGTTTGCCTGGATGCAAGGCTTGTGGATTCCCTTTTTCATTCGATCATCAAGATCACGGTTAAGCGAGCCAAGGTATCTGTCGCGTCGATTTCTCATCTTCTTCGCCTTCTGGGAACTGGCGTTGAACGGGTTCAGACGCAGAAGAGGGATATAATCCTGCAGATTACCTGTGGTACTTCTAAACTTGCTGATTTCCTCTTCGACTTCAGTGATCTCATCGAACAACTCCTCTTCTTGAGAGGCCACACGCACTCCCCAGTTCAGGGTTAGGGCAAGACTCAGGCTCAGACGTTGGATCATCGCCATAGGGTCTACTGGTGTCTTTCCACCGTTTCCATATTT
Source organism: Aspergillus lucknowensis (assembly GCF_044049455.1). Taxonomy (NCBI): domain Eukaryota; kingdom Fungi; phylum Ascomycota; class Eurotiomycetes; order Eurotiales; family Aspergillaceae; genus Aspergillus; species Aspergillus lucknowensis. Next base: position 1,225,613 of record NW_027263546.1, on the reverse strand, counting down.
ATAGAGCTCCGCCACGAAAGCTTTAGATTCGATGTCCAGATGGGACACATATGAATCAACTGAAGGTCGGTTGAGTGCCGACGCTGCACCCTTTCTTCGCCTCTTTAGCGACTCGCTGTATGGTGAGGTGCCAATCGTAGTACCAGCTGTGTTCGAAACGATCTAAATTGCGCCGTGGACGGGTCGATGAGTCAGGGACTGGATGACAAACACGAGCAGGGAGCTCCTGGACTCACTTTATGGAAGGTATAAAACTCTGGCCTGGAGCTTAGGGCTTGCGCATTATGCCCAAAGAGAACCTTTGCGGCTGCGGCGGAGTTCACCACCAAGACAGGAATATTCCCTAGCTGGATCTGGTAGACTGGTCCATACGTCTTTGACCAAATACGATACTGCTCAGCAGCATTTTTCCGAATTTGTGCGAGGTTACCGATCAGAGGCAGCCCACGGGGGCCCTTGAAACCGGGGATACGGACTGAAGCCCGGATAAACTCGTTGAGGATGATATAGATGGCTGAGAGGGCAAAAGCGGCTACCGTGACTGATTGTAGAGGATGCTCGATAGTTCTGGGGCAGATAAAGGACAAGGCCTCCGCGATCGCCATTTTGTGCAAGTACCCTTGGTATCTGCGACTCCTTGGTATGACTGTTTCCCGCGCTTGTCACACCTCAGAGAAGAGACACGGTTCTCTGAGGATCATATTAATAGAGGGCGATCATGTCAACACACACGCAAGGCGTCTTCGCGGGGCCTTCGCTCAGAAGGAACTTTTCCGTCCCATAGGGCAAGATGGGCATCTCTCACGAGCGCTGAGTCCTACCCCACATCCACCCATGATCCGCGAAGACCGAGACCTGGGGTAAATCAAGGAAATCTTGAAAGGACGCGATTCATGATTCGTCACGGCGGCGAGGGCAGCCGAGGGATTCCGCACCCGGAACGATTCCGCCCAGCCCCAAATCTCTCCCAAGAAGGCGAGTCTTACAGTTAACCCGCAGGTGGCGCTGAGAGCCAGAATTTTCAGGCACAATTCAAAGTCGGGTCCTGGCCTAAATAACCTTGGAAATCCTGCAACGTTCTTGAACGATACGCTCAGCTCGTGATGTGGCCGGCATGGCCGGTATCTGAGGATCCGAAGACAACTCGAAATGGATGCGCGGATGTGGTTGAAAGCAAAAGTCTAGCGATTGATACTTGAAGCCCAAGTCACGCCGCAATCGAAAGGGAATATTTCATGACTCGTGTCCCGGGTCAACTAATGCTCGCGGGGCGAGCGGATTCAACAGCACTTTGGCAAAGAATGGAAAGTATTTTGGTGGGGGAAAACTAGACGGGACGATGACGCTGACGAAGCTCTCTTGTCTTGATGATAGCGGGCGCTTGGCCCTGCGCCGAATTGTGGTACTCACCTCACGGTATGACTTGTGAAGTTCTACCTCAATCTCAATACCTAATAACAGGAATTTTGAAGCTATCCAGACCACGAGTTAGTTGGTATTAATAATTTTATGTTATTTTGAAGTCACCAACCTTCCAGTTATTAGTAGTAATATAATTACATTCATACACAAAAGTTCCGAGCGTGGCCAAATCTTTTGGTGCAAACCTCCGTATCCATCACGGCAACCGTCCAGCTGGAAGGGGTGTCAGATAACATCATCGCCATAGTGGGTGGGTCGGATCCCAAGAATAATTCAGGTGCGTCTGCAGGGTTTGAAGGATCGTCTGCGAGCACCGGTCGTGACAATAATGACAAGAGCTTCCAACAAGAGTCTCGACCAACTAGGGCGGGGGATGCCCTCTCGATACACCTGCCTTTTCGAACAGATGATCGGGAGGATTGAACGGACTGGTCATCCCGTGACCGACACTGGGGCTGTTCTGCTCTCAAGATGTTCCTGAATTTTGGAGCCAGAAATCTTTTGCGTGTCACATGGAGGTCAATGGAGGTCGGGGCACGTTGGGCCGATCCAGCGTTGTGTCGCTGCTCATCCATGCCCGGGCTTGCCGAGCAGACAATTGGTGGGAGAATCTGGATTTTCGCCGCGAGTCCGTCATCGACCCACTGGGTTTTCTGCTCCAATAGCTGGAAATGCCAGAACTTGGCAATCTGTAGGGGTCAACTGGACACCAGTGAACATGGAGCATTGTTCGGGGAAACGTCATGACGCATTTTAAGAGAATGGAAGGTTACCCGGTCTTTCGCCATGACAGCTCGCCCCGATCTCTTTTTCATTTGGCTGCTTCTTTTATGCCCTTGTTCGTCCCTCACAGGGTCTGGCTCTTTTCCTTCTCATTGTTCTATCCCCCTTCTCCTCTTCGCCCCCTTCCGCATTGCGGTTCGGTATCGGAAGCGAATATCTTCGACCTTGCCGGGTATGACCATCGCGTCTCGTCGTTTCTTATCGATTGCGCGTCTTTTCGTCGTTCCTTCATTGAGACGAGGATTCTGACTGCTTCAATCCAGATATCTTGAGTCGTATACCAGGCCTCTGCTCGGATTGGACACACTCAAGCGCCCGAAAGGGAAGTACGGCTCTTGCATTTTTAGCGGTTGCGCAGCCCCCCCACCCTCGGCGACAGTACGTCAGCTCCGGCCCGTGTAAATACGACTAATTAGGAGCCACCTCCGAGTCGGCGCTTTTCTCAACACAATAATGGCCGCTCGTAATTCTCGCAGACTTCTGCGACCGTTCCTCTACACTTCCGCCGCAGTTACCGTGGGTGCTGGCGTTCTCTACATCTCTTACCGTCCCCGCAATATCCCTGGCCTTGAAGCGCCTGCTGTCCCACCACCGGGCTACCACGAAGGCAAGCTTGTGCCTCCAAGCTTCCCTAAAATCAAGTCGCGCTTGGAACAGATCCAAGACCTTAAGCACAGCTCCTCTGGCGACGAATCGAACGTATATGACCTTCTCGTGATTGGTGGTGGTGCCACGGGCTCAGGGATCGCACTCGATGCAGCGACGCGAGGCCTGAAAGTAGCCGTGGTGGAGAGGGATGATTTCAGCGCTGGAACTAGTAGCAAGAGTACCAAACTCGTCCATGGTGGTGTACGTTATCTGGAAAAGGCTGTTTGGGAGTTGGATTACAACCAGTCAGTCTACCATCCCCCCTGAAGCGCCATGCACAAGCTATGCTGTTGCTGAAGCTGACCCTGTCAATTTTGCCATCAGGTATGCTCTGGTCAAGGAGGCCCTGAGAGAACGCAAGTACTTTCTGAACACCGCTCCTCATCTCTCTAGTTGGCTCCCGATTATGGTGCCGGTACAGAAGTGGTGGCAGGTACCATACTTCTGGGCCGGTACGAAATGTTACGACTGGTTAGCCGGGTCCGAAGGAATTGAGAGCTCTTATTTTTTACCGAAGAGCAAGGCCATTGAAGCATTTCCCATGCTTAGGAAAGACAATCTTCTTGGCGCCATGGTTTACTACGGTATGCGTTTCCCGGGACCTGGAAATCGAGAAACCTAGGCTAATTCTGTAGATGGTGCTCACAATGACTCCCGAATGAATGTGTCGCTCGCAATGACAGCTGCGCTATATGGTAGCACTGTTGTGAACCACATGGAGGTTACAGGTCTCTCAAAGGATACCTCTGGAAGGCTGAACGGTGCGCGGCTTAAAGATTGCATTCCTGGAAAGGATGGCATAGAAGCAGAAGAATTTACTGTCAGGGCAAAGGGTATCATCAACGCAACCGGCCCCTTCACTGATTCGATCCGGAAGATGGATGAGCCTGGCGTAAAGGAGATCGTTGCCCCTAGCTCTGGTGTTCACGTCATCTTACCAGGTTACTACAGCCCTTCAAACATGGGTCTCATCGACCCATCAACGTCTGACGGCCGTGTTATTTTCTTCCTTCCCTGGCAGGGGAACACGATAGCTGGTACCACAGATGCGCCTACAGTCATCACGCCGCAACCACAGCCCTCTGAGAAGGACATCAACTGGATTTTGTCAGAGATAAGACGCTATCTAGCCCCGGATATCAACGTCGATCGATCTGATGTCCTTGCAGCCTGGGCGGGTATCAGGCCTCTGGTGCGCGATCCCAAGGTGAAGAGCTCAGAAGCCCTGGTTCGCAACCATCTCATCTCCGTATCTTCCTCTGGCCTGTTGACTTGTGCCGGAGGGAAGTGGACCACTTACCGTCAGATGGCCGAAGAGGCTGTTGACGAGGCTATTAAGGAGTTTGGACTCAAACCCTCTGAGATGCACAACGTTCCGGATATTAGCGGTGTAGGAGGACGCGGCCTCGTCGCCGATAATGCCACGCTTGATGGAACTTGTCAGACTCACCAGGTGCGCCTTATTGGAGCTCATGGCTGGTCCAAGACATTGTTCATCAACCTCATCCAGCACTACGGCCTTGAGACTGAGGTGGCTAGGCATCTGACCACGGCGTACGGAGATCGCGCCTGGCAGGTCGCAGCATTGTCTGCTCCCACAAATACCCGCTTCCCTGTCCGTGGTAAACGCATATCAGCGCTCTACCCTTTCGTTGACGGTGAGATCCGATTCGCCGTCCGCCATGAATACGCCCAGACCGCTGTTGATGTCATTGCACGGAGAACCCGTCTAGCATTCCTCAACGCCCAAGCTGCCCTCGAAGCTCTTCCAACAGTGATCGATCTGATGGCCGAGGAACTGAAGTGGGACAGAAAAAGGAAAGAGCTCGAGTGGAGGGAGAGTGTGCAATACCTTTCGTCAATGGGCCTTGCCCCGAGTCTCCTCAACGTGACTAGAGACGATGTGGAGGGCGGTAGGGTCACAGAATTGCTCGCCAGCGAGCGAGGAGCTTTCACGAGAGCTGGTGAGTACGTACCGAATTGGACGCTGGGACCGGACTTACCAGTAATTGCTAATCAGCCCACCACAGAGCCCCCAGCCGATGTGATCTCCCCTCATAACCCTGTCATGGCTAGCGAAGGCCTCGCGACTAAATAGATATAAATGACATCTAAAACATGTTGGTATAGACCATAGAAATTGTGACTTCCCCCAAATGCTCCTATAAATTATGCCTAGTTTGGAAGCAGAGAGATCCAGCTCAACGTATTTGGGGAACGTATCTCAGGAAGCAAGAGAGCGGCCAATTCGATGACGTCGCAGCGGCATTTAGTGCTCTGGTATCAAGCGACCCAAGTGCCGGCTACCAGATACGACTAGCTTACGAGCACCAGGAAATCATAGTAGGGTGCCGCACCGCCGGAAGCAACAGTAGTTCGCATCTTCCAGCTTGTATCGAGACCCGTCGAAGGTATGTATTCTCAAGCCTTTGTGAAGGTGTATGCAATCATAATCTCCCTCTAGAACACCTGAAAACAGAAAAAGATGACACTACTAAGACAAATGATACGAAGGAGAACAGGCTGCGTAACAACAAAATAACCTTAGCTCCCAGAAAGACATGCAGATCAGCAACTGACGAGGGTGATGAGTATTAGATAACAGTGGCGAAGCAACTTTTTCAGAAGAGACCGAAATGGGAAGAAACGATATAGTTACCCAACTCCACCATTATTAAGCTCCGCTCCTTGCTCCCAGATATGACGCCCGAAGAAAACTGCCGGCTTTGAACGATAGCATTATTCCCTAAAGAGTGGCAGGCCACTAATCGGAGACTACCAGAGTCTGTCCGATAACGGTGATAAATAGCACACTTCCTTCGTCTACTCTTTTATCTTCTTAGATATGAGCGACGCTGGTAATGATTTCGGCGTCCCAATTAGCTGGCGCACAGAAGCAATTATTTAGAGTAGGGGGGCGAGCTGATACCCGCACAAGACGAGATGAAAAAGCCGGAGGTAAGCATGCACTGTTGGATGGTTGATGATGGTGGATGCATGCAGGTCGTGGTTACGACTTGCCCGCTTTGGAATTCGAGGGACCCTCTGAATGGTTGTCCCAGAAGCGGGCTACCACTTTCCGGACGATTTCTTTATTTTTCGCAGTCTTTTCATAGTGCTGGCGGTAATAGTTGAAGAGAGCAAATTCATGCCGGCTCAGTAGGCAGTCCGGATTCCCTTCGATCCTGCGCCATAAGTCGTCGCGGGCTGTTACGAGGATTTGTCCATCCCGACCTTCAAGAGCGGCTTTGTCGCCATTCCGGGCAGCGTTCAGCGCCCTCATGTAAACGGGTTCGTCGTCGGATGACGTCGGGTTAGCCATCTAAGCTCGAATATAGTAGTTTTGCAATAATTGAATGGTACTGCGGTTGCTCGAAAGCTCGCTGGATTTAAAAGAATGATAAGATGAAACACAGGGTTTCTGAAACTTAAATCAAGGACTCGAGTGAGGAAGAGAAGAAAAAGGGAAGAAGAAGAGTAATCGATGAGAAATCCTGGTGGACATGGTTCTTTGCAGGCCCCGGACCTTGCCAAATTAATGCACTCGAGGTGGAGCAGGGGTGGTGTGGGCAAAAGGTCGTGGATCGAGTCCTTTCGTTACAGGAACACAGCGGGAGTGAGAGAGAAGATCACAGCAGTTCAGCTCGGATCCAGGAAGCTTTTTGAAATTTTTTTTTTCCCTGCTGCTCCCTCCTTCGAGATAGGTCCACATGATTAGTGGTTGCTCAATCATGCAAAATGCAGGTGGTGCTGCCACACGAGAGGAGTGAAGGACGAACAGAAAACATCCTTGGATCCATTGTCTGAGAAAAAATGGAGAACCTTCGGGAAATAACAGGAGGCACCGTTCTGTTCCTTCCTCCAGAACTCGAGCCTCTGTGAATGGCCATGTGGCAGGTGGGGTTGCGTACGGGCTCACCCGCCGGCGCAGCGCCTCGGAAGGTCCTTAAAAGGGTCGAGTATCCTCTTTGGCGTAACGGTTTGGAAGTTGTTTTGGGGAAACCTCAGGGTCAAACGGACCGTTTGAGGGAGGGCAAGGGTTGGTTGCATTCGGATCTGGCAGCCTTGGTTGAAACTGGGAAATGTCGCGAGCCGCTCCAGGACGGGCTGGTTGTCTCGTGATGATGAGATCAGGGGATGGTGATCATTGTCGCCCATGCGCAGACAAGCAGGAAGGTTTTACGGCATACCTAGTGGTGCAGCACTAATGCTTGACTCTGTCGGCGTCTTGGACAGGTCGCTTTTTCCTCGCAGGGCGAGTGCTGCCAAAGGAATCCAAAATCCAAAGGATCAGGAGTCAGGAGTCGCTTTGACTTTTGAGAAAGTATAAACGAGCCCAGACAAAGTTTCTTCTGCTCACAGTTGCAGAGTGGACGACGCGGACAAACTCCATTCTTTGCTCTCCGTCAAACAGGCAGGGCGTCTCGTTACCAAACCAATCAAGGGCCCAAGTCGAGAGTCAGGGGCGCTGGGGAGCTTTTCCGTTCCCAAAAGAAAAGGGAAAACGCCATCAGGCAAAATGACTCGCATCTTCCAAGGAGCTTTTTAGCCTATCATGTGCCTATCCGGCCCTGTCTTGAGCTGGAAAATACTCCATTGGCTGAGCAAGGTGTGGTGTGTCAATCAATCCATCCTCTCACCGATTTCTGCGAAAGAAGTCGGCGTGCATCAAGCCCAGTGTGGTCCCGGCCGGCGAGTGAAAGAACTGAGATGGAGGATCTCGGTACTTGGGTTTTCCGTTCGTACTTTGTGCCAGCCGAAGTACAGCCTTGACGATATCCGAGGCACTCACGTTTGCCCACAAGGACCACCAAGCTCTACGCTTGTTGTCTTCCTCCCTTCCAGTCACTTTCCCTTGACTTGTAGTTCTGCTCACTTTTCAAGAATCTCGCACAATCGTTATTGAAGGTAGATAAGAACCGTACTTGCACGGATCCGATAACACCAGCTCGTTCTCTCGTCCATTTCCATGAGGAACATACTCCAACGAAGGATGTGCGCGGAGGCCGGGGCCTCGGCAATGATTCATCAGCCCATGCAGCCTGCTCGGGGAAGGATGATGTAGCATGCTTGTGCAATCGGCATCCGCAAGGATCCTCTTATTGTCAAGTCTGGGTACCCGACAGCCTTGGAAGCCGGGGACGGATTTTTCAATCGGCATCTGCGCCTGTGTTTGGGCGAATTGCGCCACGCTGTTTCGACACCGTTGCGCTCGATACCGGCCGATTCAAGGCTGCTGCTGCTCGAAAGGATCAGAAAGGAAAAGCCCTGCGCAAATATGACACGGATCCTCGGTTCCGGACGAGTCATGTTTATCCTGTGGTGGTGGAAGAAATGGTACTTCTCTCGACATTTTTGTCTTCGGTCCAAAGACGTGAGTGCGGGCATGGAACTTGGCTGTCTGAATACATTACTTGAGGACCATTTGTGATTGCGAGCCAAGTGAAGCTGTATAGACTTCATGGAATGGAGGTTAGGCGAGAGGAACTATCTCGGGGATCTAAGCTTATTTCAACTTTCCGATAGCGATTATTCTTTTTAAATCAATCTTTCTGCACCTCTTGCTTTCTCTCTGCCGACACAACAGGTTTCAAGGGAAACATTCCTTGGTGGCTATGGAATAATTCGTTGGTTAACTCCAGGCACAAAAGGTACAGTCAGCAGGAGCTCTGCCCAGGTGAGCGACGGAAGCTTCCGTAACCGCGCTAGTGTGATGTTGACAGCTATGGTCGCCAGCCTGTTGCTCCGAGAAAGAGCATTATTCCTCGCCAAATAAAAGACTCCCTTGACTGCGGCGAAATCTTAGAAAATGCCCGAAGGTACGTCACAAGTATAGAATTATCCGGTTTTCGAAATCTTTTTGCCCCAGCAGTTAATATCCCGTTCCTCTGACGTTCCCTGTCCAGGAGGAAAATCCAAGAACAAGAAGAAGAGCAAGGGGCAGGCCAAACCCCACGCCGCGGATGGGAATAACTCAAAGGAGGATATAAACAATTCGGTGGAGCCAAATGTAAATATGACGCTGAGCTCACTTACTCCCTGTTCAATGCTAAACCTTGGCAATAGGACGCACAGGCAGACACGACCCAAGACCACAACCCCGAAGAAACCGAGAATGGCGGAGATTCGGACACCGGCTCCAACGCTGGCGGATACGTCGACGATGATAGCAATGGACCTAGGGCTAACTCACCTATCCTGGAAGCACTCCGATCCAAAGACCGCTTTGATGCCCTCGTGCGGGACCGAGATTCGCTACGCGCCGAAGTGACCAACATGCGGAAATCCCTTGAAGAGATCCAAGCGAAACATCGTACGGATATGGAGGCTCTCCAAAGCAAATTGGAAGACGCAGAGAATAAGAAGGAACACGCAGAATCCCAATACCGCGGGTTACTTGAACGTGTGAATACTATAAAATCGCAACTTGGCGAACGCCTGAAGGAAGATGCCGTACGCACGATGCACCCTAATTCTCTCCGTGGCTGTGCTAACTGCTTGTAGGAAGAGATTGCCCAAGCGAAGTCAAGGATCGAAGAACTTGAGGAGCAGAATTCAAGCATGAAAGATGAGTACGAATCCAAAATATTGGAGGTCTCGGAGGAAAACCAGCAGATGCTGAAAGAGCTCGCTGAATTACGAGAACGAACAAGCCTGTCTCAGCAAAACTGGATAAGGGAGAAAGATGAGCTTTTGGAGCAGGAGTCGTATCTCCAGTCAGAATTCGAACAAGCAAAAGAAGCTATGCATAATTGGGAAGTACTCGCCATGGAGGAGCGGTCCATTAGGGAGAGTCTTGGAGAAAAGGTAATAGACCTAGAGGAGCAATTGGCGGGAATAAAAGATTCGTTTGAGAAGGCCTGTTTAGAACGCGACTCTCAATCGGCGACGGTGGACGGGTTGCAACGAGCCCTGCAAGAAATCCAAACTGGTGAGATTCTTGTCCATAGGATGCAGCGGCGTGGATTGCTAACTTGGTGTAGCGCGTAAACAGGAGCTTCGTGACCTAGTAGAAAGCTCTGACGCCCAGATCGAGAAACTGAAGCAGGCCCTCAATGATGCGAAAACGAAGGCTTCTGAGGCCGAAAACTCGTTACAGGATGTCCAGAATGAGCTGGAGAGAGTTCGTCCGTTTGAGAAAGAGGCTCGGGAGAAGAACCTTTTAATCGGCAAGCTTAGGCATGAAGCTGTTACGTTAAATGATCACTTGACCAAGGCGCTGAGATTCCTCAAGAAGGGGAGGCCGGAAGATAATGTTGATAGGTGAGTGTCGCCCGTCCAAGTACGCCAACTTGGCTCATGGTATAAACTTAGACATATCGTCACGAATCACTTACTCCACTTCCTTGCACTCGATCGGTCAGACCCGAAGAAGTTCCAGATTTTACAGCTTATCGCGGCGCTTTTGGGCTGGTCAGATGGTACGCTAAATATAATTCTCAGGATTTGGATGGAGACTAACACCCTCTAGAACAACGTGAGCAGGCTGGTCTCGCTCGCCCCGGGGCGTCGGGGGCCTCTAGTAGGCTTCGGATTCCCGGTTCGCCTGTGTATCGTACACCTAGTACGCCGACCCTAGCGACTGAGTTCATGGACAACGGTGCAGCGAGCAAAGAGTCATTGGCAGAACTCTGGTCTAACTTCCTGGACCAGGAGTCACAGGCCTCCCACGAAAATAGCTAATTGAGGAAGCGAACCCGACTATATATACCAAATCACACCCATGACTCCTTGCTCTCATCGACTGTGGAGCATGCCATACCAGCTGCAACTCGCCCTTACCACCAGTTTCACGACTAGCAAGACATCGATCATCTTGTCCTCTTTGTATTTACTTCGGAGAAAATAGTTTTCGCTTCGCCTCGAAGCTCACCGCCTTCATTCAGGACCCAGGAAAACAAAAGGATCCAACTCGTAGTTTCGTAGGATGACATCGAAACCCCCCACGCGAGATAGGGATTGATTGGTACATGCATATATTTTCGAGATCCCGTGGCACATTCTCGCTATCGCGTGGGCTTCCGGCACTTCTATCCTGTTTTCAGTATCTACCATGGCGGCCAGCGCAGGTACGGAACGGCCCCAACCCCCGCTACTTTCCACTCCTCTCCTTGCGGCAGCTATAATAACGATGATTTCGCATCTACAGCACAGAGGTTCCGTCCAGTGGTGGTGTCCGGCCCCTCTGGAACTGGGAAATCTACACTTCTCAAGAGGCTCTTCGACGAATTCCCGAACACCTTCGGCTTCTCCGTTTCTCGTCGGCGACCCCTTCCCTTTCTCGTCAACGGCAGGATGGAGTGTATCTAACGCGGCCTCCTATTTTCAAATTTAGACACAACAAGATCCCCCCGACCTGGCGAGCAGCACGGCCGCGAGTACTATTTCACAACGAAGGAAGATTTCCTCAAGCTAGTCAGCGAAAACGGCTTCATTGAACACGCCCAATTCGGCGGCAATTTCTATGGAACAAGTGTGGCCGCTGTGAAGGAAATTGCGGCGAAGGAGAGGATCTGTATCCTCGATATCGAGATGGAGGTTTGTACCTCGCCCCGCTGACGGGGCAGTGGCTCTTCAGGGCTGTGCCGGATCCAGATACTGATGAATTCGGGTGGTGTCTCTATAGGGAGTTAAACAAGTGAAGAAGACCGATCTCAACGCGCGATTCCTGTTCCTGGCGCCGCCGTCACTCGAAGAGCTCGAGAGAAGATTGAGGGGTCGTGGGACTGAGACAGAAGAGAGCTTACAGAAAAGGTTGACCCAGGCGAGGAACGAGCTCGCATATTCGACGCAACCCGGCGCTCACGATAAGATTGTTGTTAATGACAACTTGGAGACGGCGTATAAGGACTTGAGAGATTATATCGTTGATGGTGGGAAGTTTGGATTGGAGCAGTCATGATATCATTCTCCTAGAAAGCGGATTTAAATGAGCGGCGCGTTCTTAAAGCGGACCTCTGCGTCTAGTAGGGCGCGTTGAAGAGTATATTTGAAGATATATTTCCCTTGGACCTGAGAATTACGGAATTAAGTACATGAATCGACGATATCGCCGCTAGCGCTCTCATGCTAGTTCTCTTTTCGGGGTGCGAAAAAGCAATCCTAGGAAATCGAGGTAAGCCCAGTCATTCTCCCAAATATAGGAGAGGATAACAATAACAGTACGAAAAAGCCTAAAGTTAAAAAGGGATATCGGTAAGAGCTTGCTGGTAAGGAAGCGGATGGATGATATGGGTTTCGGCGGTGAAGAATGAAAATAGCAGATACTTGAGAGGGCTGTCTTCGGGGCCATTCGCTTGTCGAGAGTAACTGGAACTATAATACTGCCCCTCGATAATAACGATTTTGTTCCTCATAGACCATATCCACCTAGTAGCCATTCATTGTCGCCCGCTGAGAGTTACGGCTCAATTCCCTGTCAGCAGAGGGGCTAATCGGTCGGCTACCGCTGCTGTGGCCACCGGCGGCGCTGCTCTCCTTCAATGCCAGAAGCTGCTTGGCGCGGAACGTCTCGTAGTGAATCTGGCTTGTCGTTTCGATGAGGTCCTGAAGGTGGGTACGGGTGAGGAAATTCCGGAGTGAAACGAATTCGCAGTGACTCTCATCCTCTACGTTGATGACACCCCAGCGATTCTGGCGTCCGCGAACAGGCTGGCCATTCACAACGATGGTCCTCTCACTTCCAACAACTGCGAAGGGAATGATATCCTGACCAATTATCAGATATGTTTGTCTGAGATCCCGAGAATCCGTACCTTGATGCGGGCATTTACAGCACGCTCCTCGTCATCGAGTTCGTCGTTATCGTAAGGGTACATCTTCAGGTTGTGAAAGGCAAACTCCTCCTTGATTCGTTCCTTGAACGCTTGGCGCTCTTCGAGGGTAAGCGAATCTGCCTTCGCGATCACAGGTACGACATTGACGACGTCGGACAGCTTCTTCAGAACAACGATATCGATGGGTTTCAGACTGGTCAGACAAGCAATCAGTCTCACATTTAATCCGATGGCAGGTTGGCTGGGTGTTTGGGACTCACGCATGACCGGATGGCTGAATGAAGAAAAGACAGCAGTGGATGCGGGTATCTTGGATGTAACGGTCACGCTGGGCAGTGAGTTCTTTTCGCAGGTATGCAGAATGCTGGTCCTTGATGTATTTGACGATGGGGTCCCAACTGACGAGGTATTAGCTCAGTCATGGTGGGAGCACAAAGAGTTTTCAGCCCATACCATCTGTCATTGTTGACCTGGTCACCATAGCCGGGAGTGTCAACGATGTTCAGCCTGAGGCGGACGCCATTTTCCTCGATGACTATTCGGTCGTTAGATATCCGAGTCGGCGAAGGTACGAGGGTTTGCACCTACTATGGGAAACGGTCTGGATTTCTGTGGTCGAGCGAACGGGCTCATTGGGAGTCAGACGGCCCTTGGAATCAATTAGGTGCGAGGCAAAGATGGTGTTAATCAAGGTAGATTTTCCGAGACCAGTCTGGCCTGTTTGTCCGTTTAGCATCAAGCACCCCCAGGGAGATCACTTAACTTACCGACACACATAACGTTGAACTGGAAGCCACGCTTCAGCAGCTTACGTTCGATCTGGGAAGTGATGCTATCGAAACCGACATGGCTTCGGGGGAAGACCGTGGATGACGGAGGAGAGCTTGCGGTCGCCATGGTGGTGCAAGGGGTAATTGGGGGCAGAAGATCTCGAGCGAATTGGGTAGTCAATAGGAAGGGGTTCGATGGAAAAGAAGAGAAACGAAGGTGCGAGGATGCAGCTCGGAAGGAGAACCTATTCTTCGGCGAAGATCAGGTTCTTTGCCCCAGGAATCAAGCCAGTCTGGTATCGATTGGAAGGGAGAGAGCAGCTGTGATAGACCCCTTTAATTGTTTGTCGCGACTCAGGGGTGCTCTAATCCCGGTTAGGCTTAGCGTTTCCCAAGATCCAAACCCAGCAAACTGATGGTCGTCGGGAAAAGCTTCAATTATTTACCAATTTCTGGCAACCGACCTCATACGCCCGTTCTTACGCACCCCTCCCACTCCGCCTCTGCTCCTGGTCTCCCTCTGCCGGTTTGTGCGTACCTATACGTGGTTGTCTACATTCTGAAATGGCTCTCCGGCTGCTCCCGCCCAATATGCTCCAGCGGATGCTACCCCGATCTTTCGTATCGCCGAACTCTCTGTTCTTCACTCCCCGTCTCTCATCCCAACAGTCGACTTTTCTTTCCGCCGTCTTGAAACCCGCTGCTTTTGCGCTGAGCATCCCCGGCATTCTATCGGATATATGGGAATCTGTTCTCCGGGCCGTACCCAAGAAGAAGACATCTCACATGAAAAAGCGACATAGGCAAATGGCTGGCAAGGCATTGAAGGACGTTCGAAACCTCAATACTTGCCCTTCATGCGGACAAATAAAGCGCTCTCATGTACTGTGCCAACATTGTGTTGAAAGTAAGTATGATGCTCATTCTGTAGGGTTTCGGTATTCTAATTTATCTTCTCTGGTCAGCTATCAAAAAGCAGTGGGGAAAGAAAGCTCAATTGGCATGAGCTATGACATTAAATTTAACAATGGACTTATGACAGAACACGGGGCCTCTTAAATGTGTCGTTCCCAGTCTGTATTTGTATGGATATCATGTATGTATACACTGCATGGCTATTTTGGAGTTTGGTTTAGCAATGGGAATCCTTTACTCTAAATATTTGGCGCTAGAAAGACGCAGATTACGGCCCCTCGACTCCGACCACCACTTGGTTCTGCCCTCGGCGTAATCAGTACAAGCAAGTATGGAGGAGTTGGGGTTCCTCTTCTGTCGTGGAGCAGGGAGTCGTCGCGTGACCTGAAGTGGCTCGCTCGCGCGCACCGAATGCCTTCGAGGTGCTGGGCCACACTGAGCGGGAAACCAAAAGATGGGAAATGGTATCATCATTCATTATCTTGCAGGAGCCAGTCCTCATTTCATTACCTCAACAAATAGTCTGCGCATTCTCTTTAGAAAACCACCAAAGTCACGATCCTCATTCAGTAAGTCAAGTTCTCGATCCAGAGCGCCCTTATCTAGTTTCGGCCGTGAATGGAAAACTTCATAGTCGCGACTGGAAGTGCCAAGTTCAAACCATGCTTCAGCTTCCCAATCCTTCTCCAACAGATGACTGTAAACAAACTTCAACCGATCTTCCCTGCCAGCACCTTCAATACGAAGACACAGGTAGTCCTGCCAAAAATCGAGTTCCGGGGCGTTTAGACGCGCCTGCGCGTCGAGATATCGCGAGTGACTCTTTTGCGCTTCTAATCTCTGATTGATGGCCTTTTGCGTTTCCTCGATCTGTTGCTTGAGGCGATCGCGCTTGGTAAGACGGGAGTCGCGTTCCAGTGTAATGGACGATACGGCAGCGTGCATCTCGGCGGCCTCGGCGGTTTCTTTCTGGAGAGTCTGCTCGTGGGTCTGCGACTTCAGGTTTAGGATTTCAATATCCCTTTGCCTCATTCGAGCGTCCTCTGTTCGATTCCGGGTCAAACCTTCGCTCGTTCACGCTTTTCACGGGCGGTATGGGGATTGGCCCACCTTGCAGCTCTGCCAAGCCGATCTTAAACTGATTTCTTTCTTCCAAAACTTGTTTCCTACCTCGTTCAATGAAAGCGTCAAAACGGACGGTGAATTGGGCCATGCGACCGCGCAGATCTTCGAATCCAAAGTTGATATCGGGGAGCGAGTCGGCCATTGAGGGTGCGATTGCGGAGGCCAGAGGAGGCCGCATTCCGCTTGTTGAGAGCGAAGGGTCAAACGAAGTGGACATGTTGCAGCGCGTGCTTCTGTTGTTGTCTTATTATAAGAGGGCGACTTGCAAAATAAGTCCAGCGCGCGGAAATTTCGTGTTTCCCAAAGGAGAGAGCAATGACGAGATGTGGGAATGTGCTTTTGTTTGTTGTGGTGCAACCAAAAGCTTGGCACTCTGCGGCGATCGACATTTTTCTGACGAAAGCTTCAGGAAAGGCAGCGGAGACCCTTTCTCTCTCCCCAACACCCATGACCTTTTGTTTCCCTTTCTTTCACTCCAGTCCAACATCTCTCTCTTGAATATCCGTACAAAGCAAATGCCTTTGGTGTCTGCTCAAGGCAAGAGCTTAGCCGCGTTGCACTTTTTTACTAGAATCATAAGCTCTCTGGGAGACTGCGACGGTTCTCGATATGCTTGTCGGATCGGGGTTTCTGTGTCTCGCCAGGAACAAAGATAGACCCAATGGATGAGAATACTACGAGGTCTCTCCAGTACGGGCACTTGGGGCAGGCCGTTTATCATCCGAATACCCAGTCATGGTCTTTTTTGCGGACTTTGTCTCCTGGTAAGACTTCCGGAATTGGATCATTACCGTGTAGCGCTGATGGATCGACAAGCACCGCGCATATCCTACACTGGAGTCACAAAAACTGCCGTGCAGTCTCCGTCTACTTCAATCCCATTGTCATCAGCTCCCAAGATATCAACTCTGTCCCGGGGGTATCCGGAGCTTATTCCCGGATATCGTTCCGCTTACAACAAGAGCCTCTCACATATCGTCACAGCCACGAGTGAAGTATGCAATCCCTTGACCTCTGCACTTCTTGATATTGGCCGTGCGGTGGATTTGGATAACGACAAGTCTGGGCGCCGGGCTGTACCCATTGTAGCGTTTGCGTCCGGAGAGTGTGGCAACACGATATCTTTCCGCTCCATAACCGACGATGCGGTGGACTTGAAGGAAATACCGGCACCCGGGTTACGTGTCCCGACAATTGGAAATGAAGACGCTATTGAATGGATGGGGGATGGGGCTCCGGTCCGGCAAATCTGTTTCTCGACTTCTCAAGAAGAGAGAGCGACGTTCGCGGCGGCTCGCTTTTCATCTACGGCTGTATTCAGGCCGCTCTATCGGAGAACCCCGGCAGCGGTCGCCACGCAACGCGATAGTAGCGGCACTATGTCCTGCTACCGGGATTCTCGCCTTGACCCAGCCCTCTTGATGGAGATATCGAGCTCGCATACAGGGGGCTTTGCTCACGCGGACGTTAAGTTCAATCCTTGGGATCAAAACCAGCTCGCTATTGTTGACGAGGCCGGAAATTGGGGAATATGGGAATTGCGCAATCAGCACAAGAGAAACAAAGACAACTGGGTTGCCGCCTGTGTGACGTCGGGGTCCCTTCCCTGGGTTGGTGTTGGAGAGGGTCAGAATGGGGCGGCAGTTGCTCGACATGACGGATGGTTGGCTCTTGAATGGGCAGGGAATGAACATAATGTCATTGTCTGTGACCGAAGGTGCTGCATGCTTTTCCGGCTGGAAAAAGAGCAAACAGTTTCCTACTTGATTGAGCTGGGCTTGAAGAGAGAGTCTGAATGGATATTAGGTATCAAGAGGAGCACGTTCAATCCGTCGCATATATTTGTTCTCACCACTTCCCGGATTCTTTGGCTTGACGTGTCTTCTGTCTCGATCCCAATACGTGGTGCTTCCAAGCCGCCGCTATTCCCGCGTCTTTCCTGGCGCCATTATCGCGATCCGGACGACACGACACTACAACTCGCTTCGGTATCAGTGGATGAAGGTAAGATCCTAGGTACCTTCCTGATAGGTATCCCCGTACGGTCCTGACATGGATCCCGACAGATTTCTATTTAATTCTATTTTCTCGCCTCAGCCAACTAGTGCTAGCATTTTATTGCCCACCTTCTTTCGAGGGTACGGTTGAGCCGATATCTGGCCCTGATCCCTTTATTCTTCATGTACCGCCGTCTTCAAAAGATCCAGATGATGATCCGGGCAGCGTGCACTTTTCTACTCTCGTATTCAAGGAGATTGCACCCACAGCTCTTGGTGTGGCTCATCAAAGCCCACGGACGACCCTCCTCAAGGCCTTTACGGTAGACTCAGGTTTTCGTGTTCAAGAGTCTTTGTATTCGAAACTATCGAAGGGCGTATCCAACGGGGAGCAAAATCACGGGAGGGATATCTTGCGGGTCAAACATTTGCGTGCTATTGCACAGCGGAGAAGGGTTGCTGATTCCTGGAGAGATTTCATTGTCGATGACTGGAACGAACTTGGACTTCACCCTCGGATATCAGCCTGTGGAATTGATAGTCTAGCTCCTTCGAAGGATCCTCAGTTCAAACTTGATTACACGCAGATATACGCGATAGGAACGGGCGCTTTGAGACTATCACGAGACGACGAAGGGAATGCTGAAAGCGGTTTCCAAGCATTAATCGAGAAATTTGTTGAAGGAATTCCGGATTACGATCCCGTCAAGTGCTCAACCAGCCGGACAGCGTAAATGACCCTGCATCTCAAGGATAGCATGGCCCGCTAACCGATATCATTTAGGCTCGAAATCATACAGAGGACACCTCTACTCGACGATATCGATTCAAACGCTCAATATTTGAGTGCCTTTATCTCTCAGTTTACTTCGAATCATTTGGGGTTGGGAACTCAGAACCATTTTCTTGTCCAGCCATACGACCCTTTCACTTCGCCGTCGTGTCATCGAGCCCAAGCAGATGAAATTCCGGAGGTGGACCTCGTCGCTATCTATGATCGACTAGTCAATCACTGGCTAGTTGCCTTGCCTTTTAATATACCTGGGCGCACAAGAATTGCCAATGAAAAGACTATTCGACTTCTTGTGGTCGATATTGTCCTGGCACAGATCATCCTGATCCCCAGGCGATCCGAGACAGAGATGGATGACCAGTCAACCAATGGCGATGGGCTTGCATCGATCTTGCCCAGAAACGATCTGAATTATTCGTCGGAGACGGCTAACGAGCAGTCCCAACTTGAACCACCAAAGACGTTTACTAACTGGGGTCTGCCGCTGCAGACGGATAGCGCAGCCATCCCCAGCAGTTCCGCAAAAGAAGGCTTCATATGGCCCGACCGCCCGGCCGAGATATGCCCTAGATTCGCAGCACTATCAGCCTACACATCGTTCAGCAGGGGTGGATCGACATCTCAGGATGCGGAGCGTATTCTCGATCACTGGAAACCAGGCCTCGACCCAGCGTCATATTCGCTAGCTTCTGAGGACGCCCAACAGGAAGCTAAGCTCAAGACGTCGAGGCGTAGGTCGCGCAAAAACATGTCCCAGCCTATGAATGCTTTGAGCCTTGACTCCCCTATAGCTCTTCCTGCCTCTTCTCCAATCCGTGCTGTGAGAGATTGGGGAAGTCAGCCCGACAGCCAACCCCCGATGGTACGGCTACAAAGCAGCCAGGTCACGGAAGACCTCCCAATGACTCAGATCGAGCGCGGAGCGTTTGGTGGTCGGGAAAGCAGCAGGAAAAGTAGTTTTAAAGCAAAAAAGAAGAAACGAGCCGCTGGGTTTTAGTAGATGCATTTATTCGGCAATCTCGACAGGTATCAGGGTACATGTTTTGTTGCCAGCAGCGATAGGTTGATTGGATGAGGAGGATGTCTGTTTTAGATTAATAATTCAGCACGCGATGATAATATGAGGTGATTATGAAGCCCCATGAGCCATTTGTACCATGTCCTGTGACGTGGGAAAGAAAAGTCCCAGCTCTGGTCCCTGCTTTTATATCAAGAGCTCCTCCAAAAGAGATCCTGAAGTTAACAGAAGGAGAAATTTATCTCCCCAACTCCCGAGTTATCTTAATTCCCTCTTCGACCTGTGTCCATACCCCACCAATTCTTTATTACCACTGCCCCTCCTTGGAGTTCTCAGCACTCATCGATAAAGCACCTCTGACGCAAACATCGCCCTTCATCCTATCGTGATGTCCGACCAAGAATCCACATACAAATTCAACGTGAGCATGAGCTGTGGCGGCTGCTCTGGCGCTGTCGAGCGCGTCCTCAAAAAGCTGGATGGTACGTCTGTTCCTGACTGCTCGGGCTGCCCCTCACTCATTCCCACCCCGCCAAACAACCCCTGAACACAAGCCACAAGGATCACCGCATGAAGGCTCATGAGGTGGGCTCTACGAGTACATCTTTTACTTACGCCGTACATGGCGATTCTAGGAGTGAAATCGTACGACGTCAGTCTGGAAACCCAGACAGTCCTCGTCAAAGCCGAGCCCGCTCTCGAGTATGAGACTGTCCTGAACACGATCAAGAAGACAGGGAAGACGGTGAACAGCGGGGAGATCCTGACCGCGTGAACGTTGTACGCTTTATTTTCAGCCGAGAATGATGCGATGGGTAAATGGATTTGACGAATGATGTGGATTTCCAAGTGCACATACCCGCCTGGCGGGCAAATTGCGGGATGACATGTATGAAGTCAAATTTGTGCCATATTCCCAGAGCCATTATTTTACGCAAAAGAGAGGCGCGGGAATGAAGATGGAATCCAGGCCATTTTTGGTTCCGGGGATGCGAGATTGAACTCATCTGCGAATTTGGGCAATGCCTGTACTAAGCCATGCGATCCTGGGTATAATCTCTAAGGTTCACAATGTCATGTCCAATAAGAATATACACCGAAACCAAATCTTCGCGTATAATTCCTCAATCCACAATCACGACTGTTCGACCGCCTGGCAGCGGATGTCGTGTATTTTCAGTCCCCCTCACGTAGACGGGGGGAGGAGATAGGTTCGGTTCGTGGACTGTGCGTTGACGAAAATCGCGAGCCATCCTAAAGAAATAGTAAGCTTGATGCTTATTACGAGCTTTGTTGCCATGGGTAAAGCAAGGCTACGGATGGGACATTTCAGGTTCCTTGATAATGGCCCTCATTGTGGTCATACCGTGGGGTGCTCAGAAGGCTGTTGGGTTGTCTTTCGTACTGATAGACAGGAGGTGGCGTTCTATATAGCTTGCCATCATGGTATCGTGGGTGTTGATTCCCGATTACGGGATGTTGCTGAGCGTGAGCACTGACTTGAGAATCGAGCTGCGCTCGACGGCTGGGCGGGATTGAAATTGAACTATCTGATGGAAAATGTCGATGTTGCCCATCATCGAACTTAAGAGTGGGTGACTGGGGCAGCTGCTGTACTGCGTGGCTAGAGGGACGCCGATGGCCTCCCCTGCATTCCGGTATACTCGGGTTCCGGATACCGATAGGCCGGACGAAGCCATCCGCGTAATACCTCTGCACCTCTGCGGGTGTGTAGGAGATAGGTACATTTCTGCTCCGCCAGGCAGATTCATGCCGAGGTTCTATTACCTCTGGCGCCCTCGCTCCACTCGCAGCACACTCATGGGGATTTTGGGTGCCACCTGGTTGAAGTGAATCTATTGGCTGAGGTTGAACGACCCGATCATGACCGCTGCCAACAGGAAGGGCGTATCTTGTATCGGGTGTGATCCGAGGTTTGCCTGGAATTCTGGATTGTGTGGTTTCAGGGTCAACAACACGACAGGAAGGAAATGCTTGGCCATCGTAGCACTTGGCTATTTCCTGATGCTCGAAGAGCTGGGGCTCATGATTAAAACGTGTGGATGATAGCGACGGATCCTGAGTATTGTCTGGCTGGCGCTCTGCGACATAAGATGGCTCAGCCGGAGCAAGATATCTCCTACGGGCATGGGAGTCATTGTGAACAGAAGGCCATGCGGCAGTGGTAGACAGATTTCCTGGGTAGGCACTCGGAGTTGGGGGGGTATTGGTAGGGAAAGGGTTCTCCATGGAGGGTGGTTTGTAATATCCCACGCGCCGTCTCTTAGGGGCGCGGTCTTGAAAGGGATCCTGTGGGATGGTATGATTTGAAAAATCCTGGTGAACCTGGTGGTGTGGCGTTACCGAGCGGAAGGTGAACGCTCCTGACATCCTTTTAGTGAGGTGTTCTATGTGGCCACTTTTAGGACGTTTGATTTCCACGGGAAGTGGGCTCTCGATAGAGGGGATCACACGATCCTGTTGGCTTGCGATGATGCCATGTGAATACTCAAAAAATTGGGGACGGCCCCTACGGTAGTCCTCGTTTCTCTCATGGATTTCCTTGGGGCCTCTCACGAACACAGGCTGGTCTGATGTGCCCGACTGTTGAAACGGGGGTCTCCCAGCGTTGGGGATTGATGCTCTCTCCAGTGAAATACAATTTGGTGGATTGAGTGGGACAGGGGGGTCATTCCTCGTGCTTCGGAGCTGGGCGAGAGGATACAAGCCATATTGCTCGTCCACAGTTAGCACAGCGACGCCACCCGAGCAAATTTCTGCATCAAATTGCTTGAAGCATAGCGAAGATGCAGGACTTACACGATGTTCTGCCACAGGTTGAAGCGGAGGCAAGCTCAAGTTACTAGTGACTGCTCTTTGGTTAGATAGGGCAACTGGGGCAACTGAAGAATGCTGAGGCTCTAAGGGTCGGCGTGAAGGTTCTCGGCTAAATTCAAGATTTCCCTGGAACGGTTCTTTGGCTGAGTATGGAGCGGGTTGTTGACTGGGGCCACTTCTTATATTTTTGTACCGGTTGATCGCACGATCCCATGCTTGATATCTGCTAAAGCCGCGACGGTCAACCTTAGTTCTTTTGGGGGGTTCCGGAATGAAACGAAAGCCTGGTGGCGCTTCATCTTCCGAGTTCTCGGCCTGCTTATCCCGGATCGGGGGGTTGCCATGGTTAAAAGGCCTCATTTGAAGTTCTTCAATCACGGGATTGCTAGAAATAACCTCCACACTGGTGTCTCTGCCATGGAATGACTGCAGTTCTCTCTCGGCATCGCTATCTTCATCATCGGAAATTACGATGACTTCCCGAAAAACATCTTCAAGAATAGTTTTGCCATTTTCGTCGTCACCCCTCCACTCCACTAATTTAGCGAGGGTGGACTGTTCAATAGCCGCCCTCGCTTCATGGAAGGAGGTGGTCTTGAGGAGGCGATCATAGTTTGTGTAAATGTGGCGGATATGAGCGACGACGGCTAACTGTGCTCGGCGGGCGAGGGGTAGCTCAACGGCCGTACCTACTTTGCGTTGACCCTGTGTCTGCGCTTAGCGCTGGCAGTGTTTCATCTCCGTTCACCTCGCCGGGGAACGCACCTTTTGAAATGCGGTTTTGATGATTTGGTTTAGGTCATTGTCTGGTATGTTTGGGAAAAGATCTTTGAGCACGTCCCTAGCTTCTGTGTTTATCGTTATCTGGGAAACCGAGTTAGTATGATTGCGGTTGGCTTGATGTTCTGTGCTGTGAAAAGACACAGTCTGCCCGGTCGCCGTGAGATATAGACCTCGATCCATACACACAGTTGCAACAACAGCACTTGGAAAGTGATAGCCGATACGGTGGACATGCTGGGAAAGCCCGTGAGTGTGCATATGAGGCGTTGTCTAAAGAGTGAAATAGTCAGAAATAAAATAATCATCGGAGGATAGCGCGACACTAGAGGGGAACCGGCATACAGAAACGGCATACACCTTCAAGCCGTCTTTCCGACAGAGCTCTTTGCAGGTGGTTGTGAAATGCGGATTTCCCGCTGGGATGAAGGTATAGCCCGGGGGTGCTTTGGCCTCAAAGGATATCTGCCATGACCGTCAAAAGTGCGAATAAGAAACCGATGCGGCCGCAACATACAACACTCCGGAGCTTTTTCTTCGCCTGCGTAACGGATTCTAAGATCACCTTATGCTTTCGTGATTTGCGTTTTGTAACCCAGGTTGGGCTGCGCCTGGCCAGAGCCGAGGCAGACCTTCGAGATACTGGAGTCATATTCTTGCGATCCGGTGATCTCGAGTCCCTACACCGAACATGGCTGCATCTTCATGGCACTGGCCCAGATAGACAGTGCGATGCCTGAGCAAAGGGCCGAGCCGGGGGGCTCGTCACGAGTATAAGTAAGTAGGGAAGGATAAAGGTGTGCTTAGTGGTGCTTGAGGAGATTGATTAGTGCACCATCTCTATGGTAGGTGCTGTAAGCCCAAATGCGATTAGTATTTGGGCATTCAAAAGTCAAGCACTCAACTCCAGGAGCACGTTGCGAAGCTTGCGTTATCCCTGTCTGGTTTCTGCAGAGAGATACCAGCCCAGAATAAAGTAAAGGGAGCGAGGTCAGCTAGGCACAAGGGTGCCGGATCAAACTCAGTTATGGGATATGTACAAGCGTCGTCGTGGACCAGGGAGAGAGGGAGGTTGGAAGGGCACCGAAGCCCATTTCGGCCTAATGCTGGGCGCATGGGGGCTGTGCCTGATTGGGTTAGTGCACGACCTGGCGTCTGGGGATATCTTGGAGCTTCCTCATCAACCTTCGATAACTGGGGAGCCACCACCAATTACCAGGTTCGATCCCCAAGAGGTTTCTCGCCATGAGTGTTCCGGCCCTTGTAGACAGGCAAGCCGTTGTTCACGCCTATCGCCAGCTTTACCGGCAGGGTCTCAGGGCTGTCAATTATTCAACCCCCTCACGCCATGTGCTTCTCCAAACTCTGCGCTCATCGTTCCGCGCCTTGCCTGCTCGGGATTTTGACTCTCTTCGGATCTCTAATACTTTGGATTTCCTTCGCAAGGCTGCCGACACTGCAGGTATTGAACATAAGATTGTGAGGAATTTGCTCATGCTCAAGTTCTGGGATCAACCCAGCCTGAGAACAGACATACGGGTGTAAGTTTGTTTCCGAAGATTTCCCCGGCGAAGCTCGATCTAACTGGCTTCAAGCCTGAAAGGATTAAATGTTGACCAAAGAGATACGAACATGCGGAGAGATGCTCGTGAGCAATTTTGTCGAACACTGATGCTCCTGAATGAGAGCTTGGGGACGTGTTTAAGATGACAGGAAAGGGACCATTAGCGACCATTGCGGCTTTTACGATCGGCTGGGGGATGACTAAATCTTTTCGAATGTGAACGTTGGTGGTATCCTACACAAGCGACGCCGTCTACACCGTGTGATCCAGCTGCTCCCCTTATTACCCGATCTGGTTCAGCCTATACTTGCCTTCGAAACCGTCAATTCTCGGCTGGCGAGATTTCACTTGCGGGGAGTGAGAAGTTGCGAAATGCACAGCACGACAAATAAACCTTATTCTGATGGGTTCAACATAGTTGTGCGCCGAGGGACGCGCCATACATGCCGTTAGAATGCATGAGATAGGGAGAGCATAAATGAAAGTTATGGCCCCCTCCACCAAAGTTTAGATTAGGAGGATGAAAGATTTGCTGGGAATCTACAATTGAGGGGCCATCTTGGTCGCCGGAGAGTGTCTTTATTGTTAACTAATATCCGTGCCATTTATGTAGTACCTCCGAACCTCCGATACCGATGTTTACGCGATGTTTTGTGTAGTATGGATCGCTGCATGGGTCGATATATACAGTTCCACCCTGAAGACACTTGCTAGTCTGTCCCTGTTTAGCTGCTCAGCGATGCATCAAATCTATCAGATGCTGAGCCAACGCAATATGCCATATAAAGGTCAACACTTCTTTTCTGATAAACTCCAAACACCGGAATCCACCCTACTCCTATTTGGCGGCATAAATAGACGGAACCAGCCAACTATTGCCGATGCAACATAATAGTAATCAGCCATGGGCCAACCCATGCCCGTCATGTCGCTGTTTATTAGGTGATGTATGTATCATCGGTGCCCGAATATATTGATGCCTTCATCATCGTCATAATCGTCATCCTCATCTTCGTTCCCTTCGTCGGAATCGCTGGAGCTTGACGGCTCCTCTTCCTCTTCATCATCATCGTCGGCTGCTGGGTTCTCGTCCGCGGGGTCGATTCCCCTACTTAGAAATCCGTATCGATACCGAAACCGTGCCCCCCAAATACTAAGCTCGCCGTCACCGTCCCCGTCGCCGTCATTCTCGTCAGGTTGATTGAAGCGATGTCCAAAGAATGATGTAGAGGTAGACCGATGCGACTGACGGCCGGGAGGTATACCAAAATAGTTACTGATCACGGGAGAGACTGCACGGCCACGGGTGAGATTATATGAAGAGGACTGTCTGGATGGATGAATAGATAAAGGTGAGCTGAATTGGGGGTGTGCGCCTGCTCCAGGTGCTGAGCTAGGGTCAATCTGCAATGGATTTAGGGCGGCAAGCACCGAATCATCCCCAGTGTGAGAAGATGACCTTAACCTGGAAGCGGGGAAACTCTCGCCCTCGAAATGAGGCCCTGAAGAATCCAGAGAATCCCCTTGGAGAATGCTAAGCTGAGTGGTATTATATGATTCGCACCTACACTCCTTGTCAGCTAGTATTTCGGTGGAAATGCCTATGGGACTCACATATCACATCGCAGACCCAGCCAATGGTACTTGACAACTGATTTAGTGCCACAATCGTTGCAGGTAATGAAGGCTTTGGTGTCCTTGAAATCAGCCGGCATCGGTTGGCTCTGAATTGTCCTGTCTAGATTTCGGAACGTAGCTTCCATGTTCGTGATTGTCTTGCTACATATTGGGCAGCGGTACGAGGACTTTGAGTACTCGGAAAGACATCGCTGATGAATGCTGTGCCCGCATCGCATGAAAACCACGGTCTCGGGAGATGTAAACATGTACTCTCCGCAAATTGGGCAATCACACTGCGTTGAACGCTCGATACACTTGTGTGTTGTTTCAATGGAGATCGGAAGGCACACACTGCAGGTCTAAAATTAGGTGAGCAAAAGCCGTAATCTCCATATCTGAGTGCTCACCTTGCAGTGGAAGAAATCTTTGCCCAAGCCCTTGCCGATACGACAAATGCCGCAATCGTTGCAGTGGTAAATGCTCTTACTAGCGTCATTGTCCCATAGCTTACAAGCCGCACAGTAGTAGTGCGCCGCCAAACCTCCGCAAAGTTTGCAATACTGCGCGGCGGGCTGAGCATGCCCACACAACATGCACAACATGTTCTCTGTCTTCGGACGATCAAGATGATGGTCTTCGACCTCGTCGTGGCAGAGCCGGCAGGTATACCACTTCTTGCAGTCATAACATTGGAGCTTGACATTTCTTATATAATGCAAGCATCCCAGGCAAGGTTCCTCAAATATCTCGGCATCCACATCCTCAGTGTCATCAACAGGTAATTCCGTCTCTACTCGGGGGTGGAAAGTTGGATTTAGATCTTCAGCCGTCAGGGTATGGCAGACCTCTTGGAGGGTAGAAGTCGCTGTAGAGGCCGAGGAGACGGATGGCTGGTAGAAGGATTGACCGCTCCACCGTTTTGGGCTTTGTGTACGCTCGGGAATGCGGGAGGGAGGCGTAGGGGAAGAGATCGGCGAAAGATGACTTCCAAACAATGCTCGGGATGAGTTGTAATTTTCTGTCATAAGGTCGTGGATCATGCGTGCCTGCTCCGTGCTGGTGTACCCTAGATCTCGAATTGCATGAATCCGTCTTCGCAGGGCACCCATTCCGTCATCCTCAGGGAGTAAATATTGTCCACCACCAATATCATCCATCGTTAAGCTGTGGCCTGGAGATTCTCGGGCGGGTTGGATATCATCTGGGCTGGTTCGAGACCTATGTTGTATCGAGGTGGAAACAAGGTGTATTTGCCCTGGTCTGGTGGGGGCGATTCCTGGGATTGTGTCTGCACCGGTGCCTGCACGCTGCGAAGGGGTTCCTCTAACGTGGTGTTCGGCTGGCTCGGGGGGTGACACCTTCGAATCTGTTGAGGAGGCATTCCAAGATACATTCTCAGCACCAGTAGGCTCATCGTCCCCTGGATGGGTCCCCAAACGATTGTCTTGATCTAGGTCCGACATGACAGAGATCGGGCTACCATAGCTGCTGGTATTTTCTGCGTGAACTTCTATTCTTTCACTCTTGTGGTGGATGTGTGAACGGTCATCATTGGGAGTTAAATGAGAGTCTAATTGCTGTGAAAGACGACCGACTTTTTGCACAACGGGTTTCGAAAGGAGGAGGATACGATTATGCTCTTGAACGACTGGGGTGAGCTGTTGATATCGGAAGCGACAGTTAAGACTTCAGGCCCAACTAAGCTGCCAGGAACGATCGGAGGATCTTATGAGTGAGCCTGGGGTGATCCACTGCCTTCTTGTTTCGACATGTGAAAGATGCTGCAGGTGCCCACTCGCGGCCTCGGGTCACCTGACGAGGTACATTTTCCGCTCCATGTATGATGTGGTCGTGGAGCTGATTCCTGGGTGTTTCTGCTTCGACCTTCGGAATTATGTGGACTGCAAGACGCCAGTAATAATTGTTGGTTGCTACTCGCGTGCTGATGATAATAATGGTGGGAATCCAGCTCATTCGGCTGTAGCTTGTCCAACCACAAGAAGAATTCAGCCACCAACCACCAACCACCAGCATCAGCCGTAGCGTGGTGCACCGCACCATCGATATCCGATCTTAGGATGGTACGATTCGTGTACGTGGCGAGAAAGGCAGTTCTCTGGGTTCTAACCAAGCACTGTTTCTAGTCGAAGCAATATCTTTCCTATGGCTCTGCACACAAGGGTATGAACAAAAGTGTATTATACCCCACCATTTGTCCTTTTACTAAGTTTCCTACAGCGCACTTATCAGACATATTTTCTTTGGCCGTGACAGACAAGCAAATCTTATCGGCATCGGGCTCCAATGCTCTTCAAGCTCACTCGACAACTGACGCTGAGTTTCCCCTAGTCCAGATACTTGAAGCTCACAGAGTCGGCTGCCATCATGTGGTGACCAACGAGAGGGGAACTCGGTCGGTTAGTGTCGGATTTGGCGGTGAGATAGTGATCTGGGCGTTCCAAGATGGAACGTGGTTGAAGACGAAAGTCGTTACGCTCAAGGATGTCTGGGCAGTTGTCTTATCTGCCGATGGCCAGTATCTTGCTGGAACCACCCAGGACGGCCACATCAAGGTCTGGGATTTGGATGGAAATATAGAAGAGATACGGGACCACGAAACCAAGGGCAGTTTCGGAACCTGCATAGATTTGGTAAGTTCTTTAGGCTACTTGTCGTCTTCAGATGCTTATGAACAATATACAGTCGCCCGACGGTCGGCTCATCGCCAGTGGCCATGAAAGTGGCAGTGTCTACATCTTCAGCACAGAGACGGGACGCATGCCATTCAGCGTATCAGGTATGTGCTGCACACAATTGCGCAACTGGGGAAGTCGGGAAAATACCCTTGGCTGAATATCTTCTAGGCCTAGTCAAACCTGTACGGACTGTCACTTTTTCTCCTGGTGGAAAATTTCTCGCTGCCGCTGGCGACTCCAAGGTGATCGTGCTCTATGATACCTCTTCTGGAGAGCAGGTTGCCAGCCTTACCGGCCACTCCGCGTGGATCCTATCTCTATCGTGGAGCAGCACCGGAGAGTACCTTCTCAGCGGGTGAGTCTCCGCGTCCCACCCCTTGCGGCTTTGGACTAATGTGTGTCAGGTCTTTCGATGGCAAAGTCAAAGTCTGGTCTATAGACACGAGAAGCTGTGTCGCAACTCACTCCGAATCCGAAAAGGCTATCTGGAGCGTGAAGTGGCTGCCGAAGATAGGAAAATCGGAGGGATTTGCTACTGCTGGTGCGAGCAGAAGCATATCATTCTACCGAGAAGCCACGGGGGGTTGAACGGCAATTATGGCGGGCGAGATTTCGAACAATCACTTTGATCAATCGATCAACCTAAGGTCTCAAAAAGGAACATCCACTACCAATAAAAACTGCTCTCTCATCTCAGACTTGGAAGGCTTGGGCGCGCGCCCAGATAGATCCTCACTTTCTTCTGAAATCTCTCTCTACTCCGAAAGCATCAACTTGGCATCGACCAGCAATGACTGGTACCCATTCCTCCTAGCCCACCGACTTCGAAAGCATATGCTTGTTAGTTGTCGTAGATGTTCTCTGACGGTAAACCAACCCAACCTCACGAGGTCATCAACCGCCCCGCGCTTAGCTAAGCATACCGGTTGCGGCGGCCGGGGACCTTCGATTACCTTCTTCGGGCGGCCTCAGGACTGACTAAAGACTGGCTTATTCTGAAGGCAGATGGCGGCAGCGCCCCAATGATCTGGACGATTGCATACATGCCTTTCTCTTTTTCTACTTCACCTATTCCTGTTTAACTTTCCCTGTCACGCTCTTCTGCGCTCTTCTGCGCTCTTCTGCGCTCTTCTGCGCTCTTTTGTTCCTGTGTCACTCCTTCTCTCTTTCCCGCCTTGGTTCGACTCTGGAGAACTTTCCTCCTGAAACAGAGCACGGATCTTCCTCCAGCTTAGGCTCCGTCGTCGTCAAATCATCGCTGAGCAACACTCTCGTTCATTTCGCCAGGACGGCAGCTTGTGACGCAAACCTTCGGGCTGGGTCGGTCTGATCTATTTTTACCTCCGCGCAACCTCGACCATCTTCTTGTTCTGAGATCTTGAATAAATAGTCGATCCGAGTTTCCGCTATCGATAATCGCCCCTCCCCCTCAACGCGACGGTCCGAATGCGTTAACTCACGATTGTCCACCGCCTTGCTTTACCAGATCATGGTCCACCGCAACTCTGACTTCGCGATTCAGCTGCCTGATGCTGGCCCTGCGATTACGTCCGACCCTTTGGAGGAGCCAGACGTAGAAATGCTATCTGACGACACGACCCCTCCACTGAGCCTGCCAGCCCACCTCGCCGCGCGTTTCGCTCGGAATCCCAGCGTGGTCCGTCGCTCTTCCGCAGCTTCGTCCCGACGGAGCTCGATTTCCTCCCTACACTCCCAACATTCGAATGCGGCCTCTCATGGAGCTTCTTCCGACCATATTGCGCAACATCTACGACGAGCGTCAATTCTTGAGAGTCGCAAGGCGAGACTCGCGGACCGTGCATTACATGCGGAAAAGGTACGGCTACGTGCCGCGCTTGGAAAGGCCGCTACCCGGAATCTGCAGAGAGAGGAAAGAGCCCTAGCCGCTCAGCAGGCTCGAGAACGGTTACTGGCAGAGATTACGGCCAAGTGCGAGGAGGAAGTTCGGCGCGCAAAGAAGAAAGCGGAAGACAACCGTGAGAGAAAGGCTGCTGAGCACGCTCGCCTTCGACTTGAAATGGCTGAGAAGTTTGCCGAGGCGGAGAGGAGGCGGCTTCTCTATCAGCAAACTCCGAGACGTCAGCGTACAAGCAGTTTAACGACCTCTGAAGAGAAGAAAACACTGGGGGTAACAATGAGCCGCCTCACCGAGGACGCCGCAGCGTCTAGAATTCAGCGGGCATGGAGGTTATACCATGCGAAACTGGTAATGAAAGAGTTTTTAAGCCTTGATCTCACGACCGCGCGCTTTAACAATAGTGCTTTTGAAGACGTTGGTGCTTTACTATCGGAGGAGAGGGTTCTGTCTACCACAGCCCGCATCCTTCGCCTATGTGGATTGCAAGACATGGAAAGCGGATCTGTTGGCGGTAGAGGTGCCGTGCGCACATTCCTCAGCAGCTACTTGATTGTTACACATCCCGCCGCTGTTCTGAGCGGCGACGGTGAACAGGAGCAGGACTTGATTTCCAAAGCGCGGGACCTTCTCGCAGCGTTTGAGCAGGTGACTTCATTAGTTTCATCCGGCTGTTGCTTACTGATGGCCATGCCTACCGAGCTCCAGACTCTATGCGAGGCGTACAATGTCTTTTTCTCCGCGTTCCATGCGTGGAAAACTCATGATTCCAGTGTCCTGATCGAGATCATGCTAGCCCAATTTGTCGAATTGGAGTTGATCTGGCAGACTGTGAAGGATGACAAGGCTGGCGGCGTGGCTGAGGACTATCGTCAAGGAATCAGACGAAACCAAATCCTACTTCTCGCTCGACTCAAACGCCTGGCGGGCCCCGACAAGGCAATGCAAATGGTTCGCGATGCCTTGAAGAAGGCCAAGCGACAGAGGAAGAAATCTGCATCCAAGCAGGCTATTCCGCGGTCGGCAGAAGTTGCACCCGCCACGGCCACGACGGAAGCTCTTACTGAGAGCGTTGCGTCGCCAATCAGTGAGAGTTTCAACAACGTGGACAGTGTGGTTTTACAAGAATACGAAAAGCAGCGCATATCTCCACACGAGCGTTTCACGAGGATCCTTACCGCTCTTCCTGAGAACCGTGCCCTGGTCCATGAGCTTCTCATTAACAAAGAATTCAAGATCGAGGAGAGGTCGTACACGGAGCCGCGAAAGCAGATTATGGAGCATATGTGTGCTCTAATGCGGCGAGATGTGGAAGCTGGGTTAGGCACAAATTGGATTGTAGCAATGGCCACGGTGATCCAGGACCGCTTATTACGCTCCCTTCGCTCTGGAAACTCTCTCCATGTGCTGATTAGTGAGGTTCTCGACCCGAAGTTGATTGAGAGCCAATGCAACGCTGGAGTTTTTTCTTATGACGCTTTTTTCAATTTCATGAACACAATCCTTCCAAAACTCTGCGCGCCCTACCGGGATCCTGTGGTCAAGGCTTTTTCTGAAGACACGTCCGGCGATGCAATTGATCGCCTGGCGAGACTCATGGGCCTCATTGATCTTTTGGCCCTTGATCATACTAATTTTATGATCCAGGTCGCCGCCCCTCAGCTTATCCAAGAGGCTCCCGGATATGAGCAGAGGACGTTCGAGAAGGGCCTGCAGGATGGATCCTTTGAACTGAGGAAGAGTCGGCGCTTCTGGCGGACGCATCGGAAGGTCATTGCTGATGAGATGCGGAAGCGCGATCCCGAGAATGTACATGGGGAACCTCAGCCACCAGCCTCGAAAGTGTATGCGCATGGCCTTGTGGACCTTGTTCTGAGCAATTCGCCTGTGTTTGACGATTTAGTCCCTGAGACGCTAGACCTAGATCGTCACAGATTACGCAAGCTACATGCGCAGGCCTTCAGAATTGTAGCCACAGCTTCGATATTGTTGACCGCCAAAAACCTGCTCAAGCGCGATGCGCGCGCCCAATGGAAGGCGGAGGCGGATCGGATATTGTCGCTGGATTTCAACGATGTTCTCCCAGGACGCATCCAGTCAATACTTGAATCCACTCACCCAATGCCCTCTAACGCGAGCGCTCAGCTTACAGCAACCATTAAGCGGGTACTGTTACCGGCCGCAACGGCATCCGCATTGGCATCT
This sequence comes from Aspergillus lucknowensis, assembly GCF_044049455.1. Taxonomy (NCBI): domain Eukaryota; kingdom Fungi; phylum Ascomycota; class Eurotiomycetes; order Eurotiales; family Aspergillaceae; genus Aspergillus; species Aspergillus lucknowensis. The sequence goes on along the minus strand of NW_027263546.1, from coordinate 1,192,787 downwards.
CTCTCGGAGACCCGGACGTCGGTGGAGGTCAACACCGAAGCACCTTCGCAGGAGTCATCTTCGACGGATTCGGAGAGCTCTACGGCGACACCCAGCGCGACTGGAAGCGGGTTAACTTCCTTCACGGATCCAGTCGCACGCCTCATCCTCTCCCGTTTGCGTACACATGTGCTCTCCCGGCTCAGTGCGTCAAGCGCTAGTGAAAGAGTGCGAGCAACGAGTACCGCGAGTCAAAGCCTGGCGGGAGCAGGAATGCCTGAATTCGTGAGTCAAGTTGGCCAATTGACGGAAGAACTGAGCAAAGTGCGTGAAGTGGATTGGTTGTGTCATGGCATGGTATACGAGCGTATTCTAGGTAGGCCAGCGGCGTAACGGAGTTTTCCGTCCTCATTCTCGTTTTGATTACTGCGTTTTGGAGGGGATTTCTGGGTCTATTGGAATAGCCGTGCACTTTGTAGTTTAGTGATATTCGCAGGGGTTGATTTCATGGGAGGCTGTGAAAAAGAATTCATTCCTAATTATCATTCACACATCTCATGAGCCATGATTTTATTTATTTGTTGATTGAGGCTTTGCTCTCCAGCCATCCGCGGAAGTTCTCCGACAACCAAATCAAACTTTCCACCACCACTACCACCACTACCACCACGCAAGACCAAAAAGAATCAACCCTTCTGAACCCCCAGAGGCATTAAACCGACAGAGACAGCCCTCATAATAGTCCTAATCTCCCCAGCTACATCAATCATGACAGCAGAAAATGCTGTGCCCCTCACCCTCCTCTCCGATCTAACTCCGCCCTCTCTCGAACGCACGTGGCTCACGGCACCACACCCTGTTCTCCCCCTCGTCGCAACCTGCAGCTCTGACAAGACTGTACGTGTCTATTCCCTAACTAACTTTCACCTCCTTTCGACCATCTCCGGTGGGCATAAGCGAAGCGTTCGCACCTGCGCCTGGAAACCGAATATATCCGGCGAGAGCGTCCTCGCAACGGGCAGTTTCGATGCAACTGTTGGGATTTGGAGGAGATGGGACAATTACGAAGAGACGGTGGGACAGCACCGGGATGCGGCAGACCATAGCTACGATGCGGATGGAGGACACGACCAAGACGAAGACGAGGAGTGGCGCTTCGCTGTACTTCTAGATGGCCATGACAGCGAGGTAAAATCGGTTTCGTGGTCCGCGTCCGGGATGCTCCTTGCCACCTGCTCGCGGGACAAATCGATCTGGATCTGGGAGGACCTGGATGATGGAGATAACAATTTTGAGACTGTCGCTGTCATGCAGGAGCACGAAGGTGATGTTAAATGTGTTGCTTGGCATCCTACCGAGGAGTGTTTGGCCAGCGGGAGCTATGATGACACAATTAGGATTTGGCGTGAGGATATTGATGACTGGGGCCAGGTTTCGTGTATCCGAGGACATGAAGGCACGGTTTGGGGTGTTGATTGGGAGGCCATTGAGAACATCCCGTCTTCGGAGCTTGTATCCGGGCAAGAGGAGGCTTGGAAACAATGGCATGCTCTTTCGGGCCCTCGTATTGCATCTTGTTCGCATGACCGGACCGTTCGCATTTGGCGGCGACAGCCAAGGGCCCGGGTGAGCTCTTCCGCCATGAGCGGGATCCCAAGTATCATCCGGCCATCGGGGACAGACGAAACATGGGAGGAGGATGCTGTCCTTCAGAAAGCTCATGTTTTATCTATTTACGCTGTTGCTTGGAGTCGACGAACGGGCCTTCTGGCATCCGTGGGTGCGGATGGGCGCATTGCTGTGTATAAGGAGCGATTCGTGGCTGCGTCCCAGACTCAGCCCATGGATACTAACCCTCCAACCCCAGCTGGTGATGGAACTGATGGAACTGCTATATCGCACATACCTACAGAATGGAAAATCGTCGCGATAATAGACGGTGCCCACGGAATCTACGAGATCAACCATGTTGCATGGGCAAAGCGTGCTGACCGGGGTCGACACGGGAGCAATGACGAGGAAGTCCTCATTACCACTGCGGATGATGGGAGCATCAAAGTCTGGAGCATAACACGTTGATTTCGTCTGCCCGCTTTATTCTCGGTTGAATGAGCCACAAGCCATCCGGTCATCCTTATACCGAGCTGTAATCTGGTTGTTTTAAATACGGGGAAAAATGCTAGAGGATAGATAAAATACCGGAAACTACCCGAAGAACTGCGTGGTATCATGTTTCTTGTCTAACTGATACTGGATGCTTGGCCACTTCTTTTTGAACAGGCAGTGATATATAGAAGATAGAATGAGGTCAAGGCAAGTATTAACATCCAAAAGAACACAAACAAAGAAAGATGAAGATGAGAGCTAGCCTCCTTGAGTACCTTCCGCCCGCGAAGAGGATTCTTGGGGTTGTTGCTGTTGTCGATGCACCTCGTCATCGCTCTCATCTCCCACGACATAGGGTTCTCGGTCCAAGCCCGGCGAATGGAGATCATCAAGCTCGGATTCGTCGAAATCCCCCGCTTCGACATCCGCGGCGTTACTGCGTTTGTCTCGGAACCGATCTAGGACAGAAGTCGAGCTGAGGGATTTGAGGGAGATGTCGCGATAACCACTGTGTCGACGGCGACTGCGCCAGATGAAGAACCCCCAGACCGAGACACCAAGAATGACGACAACGAGGACGGCTTCGCCGGATTTGGCGTATGCATTCCATTCGGTTTCTTTGATTTTTTGCTTTTCTTCCTCCTCGGCTACTGTGCTGTTTGGGTGCCCGCCTACCGACGTTTGAGGGAATGGTTCGCCATCAATCCGCGAGTCCGCCGGTGTTCCTCCAATGCTGGCGATGTCGACATTCATGAAACGATCAACCATGTCGCGGCTCCGCCGGGGTAGGTCAAACGGAACCATGTGGCTAGCGTTGTAGAACAGGACGTAGGTCAGATTCCTAGCGCGCTGGTAAATACCTGCTGCGTCGTCTTCGAAAGTCCAGTCGTGTCGTGGTGACCAAACGCCCGGCGAAGTCTCGAAGCCAGTACCACCACTCCACTTCATGTTGCTAATAAGGTGCTCAGTTCCGACATGATTGCAAATGAGATCTCTATCGCCGCTGAAGAGGAGGATTTCGATTCCCGATTCAAGCAACCCTGGAAGTAGAGTGACGGAAGGTGGGGATTTTTGTGGCCGGAATGATCGGCTGACATCGCCGGCACATTCGTCCCATCCTGATCGTTTGTCTGGGTTGATATTCAAGGCTTGAACCACGTCGTGTCTTTGCAGATAGGGTTTGACATCTGTCAGGTCTGGCGGCCAAGTCATGCCACAAGAATCGGCACTGTCACGCAGTCGGATATCATACATGTTGATGCATTTGTGGTCCGAGTCCAGAGTCTTCGACAATAACTTGTTCAAAACCTCCTCACAATCATTGATTGTCACTTTCGGATTTCCTGCTTCCATCCTCGACTCGCAGACAGTCTGCAAGACTTCGAGCTCTTTTGCGACCTTACTGCCTTCCTGAACAAGGCCTTCTTCGTACGCGTAACTCAAGTAAGCTGGATACTGTTCTGCGGGGGATATCCAACCGTTCCCGATCAAGAGGCCGCGGACGTTCCAGCGCGCGTCGTTGTTTCCACTGAGACCCTTGTTCCGATCTTGGATAGCTTGCGCAATATAGGGGATATATTGGCCGGCATAAGACTCGCCCGCGAAGTAGATCTGTCAGGTCACAGGAGTCAGCACAACATACAACGATTGTTAACGATGTTTGTTGGATGCCCTTACATCGTCCCGCTCATATTCCGGGAACAGCCCGAACCACTTCTCCAAGAATATAACGAATTGAGCAGCCATTTCATCTAATTCATGAAGGTAGCTATTTGTATTGACGAAGCTGAACCCCGTCCCGACTGGCTGGTCAACGAAAAGAAGGTTTGCAAATTCGTCCCATGATCCTTCATTATATTCGAGGGTCTCGTTGTTCTTTAAACGATAGGGGCCAACCTCCATCAGCGCACCGTCCATCGAACTGCACCCGGGACCCCCGTTTAGCCAAATTAAGGTCCGTTGGCGATTTGCAATGTGGCGGTTCTGGTAGTGCCAGAAGAAAAGATGTCCGTTGTGATCCGGGTCTACCTCGATATGCCTTGACCAAGAGAGACAGCGTTAGTGGGTCCAAGGTGATGCGAATTCTGAAGCTTACCCAGCATGCATCTTTAGCAGAGGGCCATCAGGTGCCCCCGGCAATGAGCGCACATAGTAATCCGCTGCGGACTGAGCCGTGATGGGCACAGAATTCATCAGCAGTAATACCATTAATGACCATGCTGAGAGGGATGGCAAAGAGAACCAGGAGCCATGTTTGCCCAAAAAGGGCCCATGGAAAGGCCAGGCACACATCACGAACGTCAGACGATCACAAGCGTGATATGGAAGGCAGTTCGTAGGGTGCTTAGGTGTCCAACATTGAGCGGGACCTGCAAGGGTGAGAGAGCTCTCAAGGCCTCATTGATGGTCGCGCTGTTCCAGGCCCCGCAGGCTTGTTTGCAGTGGATGAAGGTTGCGTGATCTGTTGAGTATAGCCAGCAAGCAAAGGAAGGAACTCGAAGTATGTAGAATAAAACCAAAGTATACAAGGCGAAAGAGAGAAATTGACGACTGAGTATCATTGAAGAAAAGCAGGATGATGGTCGAGGGTGGTGAAACTGCTGAGAGAGGTAGCGTGGCCATTTGTAAATACATTACCAAAAATTTACCTTATCCGGCCTCGGCTCCAGGCCAAGCTGTATTTTTAGTGTACGAGAAGCGTCACAGATTATTTTTGCCTGATTCGGAGGTCAATAAGAAAGGAGCCATGAAGAGCTGAAGGGTTTGAATGTTCATCATATGGGGTATTTATTTCTCTATCCTTATCCATGTGGTATCCATGATCTGTATTCACACTATGTTGTTTGCGTGCGAAGGACTAGAAGAGATCTTCGATGCCTTGATCGGCATCCTTCTTGATCAATTCAACCATGCCCTAGTGACCAGTCAGCGCTGAAAACTAGTAAGAAGCTGAAACGGATGGGGATATCGTGACCTACCTCAGGCATAATGGGCATACCGGTAGCGTCTTTTACATAGCGAAAAGGCATCTCGGTACGCTCATGCTCGTTGACCACGATCTCCGGATGATCAATGTATGGGATATTCTCCAATGGCACTAGCATATATCAGTATTTCTGACGTTTGGAACTCTTGGAAAGTTGGATGTCAGGGGTGCTTTTTCCACCTCTGTTATGAACAACCATGCGGGTAACCCGTACGGCTGTGTCGGTTGTCATCTGTACCGGCCCAAGTCGCCTACCCGCATAACCCTTTCCCCTTAATTCAGAGGTACGGTCTGGTCCCAATCCGTCAGTGTCGAACATCTGCAGCTTTCTGAGCTGAACGTACCTCGTGGAGGATCATCACCTACATGTGGTCATCGCTTGAAGTCAGCCCAAGAGATCCAGTTGGTATGTCCAGGAAGGGTGCGCACCCAAGATTCCTCCGAAGAGGAAGACCTCAAAAGTGTCTCCATCAGTGGGGCTCAATTCGACCTTAGCGGACGGGTCCAACAAGCAGACCTTGGATTTACGGTCTGAGAAAACCTCCTCGACGCTACGGTGCTCAACCTCCAGTCCCTTAGTAGCAGCGAGGGTATCTGGAATTTGCAGGGACATGGGCACCGAGCTTAGAAGGAATTTACTTCCTGCTGCATGCGACTCTCGTGCGATGCAGCCATACTCCAGAGCCGACCATGCGCCCAGTTCGGGATCCAGATGCTCAACCACGATGGTCACGGGAGGCGTACTCATGATGTCTCTGCGATCCTGGTCAGCGAGGTCCGCTGCAATGGGACGGAGATCTGAGTTTACCTTAAAGACTAAGCAAGAGAAGGATGATAAACACGATAGATGACGGGCTGATTTCTGAAGCTTCCGAGAGGAGCGGAGAAGATGATTCTTTTCACCCACAGGACCGCCACTGATCAATCTACACTGGGATAGATATCTCTTTCCAACATCAAGAATCTAAAGATATATCGAGTGTTCAAGAGTGTCGATGACTTCGTAATTAGACGATGTGACAATTTTACTGCTTCAGTCTCGTGGACGGCGTCCGAGACTACCAGTCTTGGCTCAAGGTGCCGAAGCTGCGAATGGCTGAAGAAAAGTGGTCCTGAAGGAGTAGGAGATCCTCTGCACTCGGATTCGATACAGTTCTTTGGCAGGAATGATGGGAACTCCATAGAACATCCTACTCTGCACCATGTACTTTGTAAATAATAGTATACGAGTCGTAGGAACTTCAAGTCCTTCTTGAGCTCCCCAAGTTCCTCTTCTTCCTCACACTGGCTGGCAGTAATATTACCTGTCTTCGTTACGTACTGAGCCAGGATTGCTGTTTCGAATTCATGAATCTAACCTGATACGGTAAGACACCTGCCTTACTGGGCGCTAAACCGATCCATGATGTGATAATCAAAGTTCAAAGCAGGTTCAATGATTGTTCTGCTGGCCGAGGGTGCTTCTTCGCTCCATTCCCCTCTACACACTTCTTTTCCCATATTTCTCCATTGCTTCTCATTGCCCAGACGCTTTTCCGTCTACTTTATCTCGTGGTCGCTTGCCTCAAACCCCCTTACAGACTGAATTGCACCGCCGTCTCTCCCCCGCCATCAGTGGGGTCTCTGACGACACCCGACATCCTTTCGTCCAACCACCCCGCCCGGCATCGTATACTTACATCTTTCCCATCTTGCCGCCCTCTATTAAGATTCTCCTTCGAATAATTTCCTTTCCTCAGTTCAATCACGATGAACCCTCATCAGCAGAACAAGATTGACACCAGTGTGAGTTCTCTTCGGTGGATTTCCCCGCAAGTCTAATTGTTTTCCAGTCCCTGAGCCCCGATGAACAGCGTTTGTTCCGCCTCTACGGCAAAATGCCCAACAAGAAAGATCTGCTCCAGAACAAACTTAAGGTAAGAACCCTTTGGTCGTTCTTCCAAGCCTTTTTCTCCGCCTCCTCTTCTCACGCCCTTGTTTTGTCATACAGGAGCGGAAATACTTCGACTCCGGCGATTATGCTTTGAGCAAAGCCGGCAAAGCTTCAGATGTTGGTGTAACTAGCATCGGTTCGAAACACCCAGTCCCCGAAAATATCCCTCACTTAACGGCTACATCTCCCGGTGCAAATAATCCCATGGCCATGGGCAATGGCGGAAGCATCAGTGCTCAAGGAGGACAGCATATTCCAGGCAGTATCAGCAGCCACCCAGGCTCTACTGGATTCCAGAACCGGAGTCCCATCAAGGAATCGAGCTTTCTGCACCGCGGCAGAAGCGTGGATGAAACCGACAACGCTCCGGAGACAACTGCAAAAAACGATCAAGATGAAGGTATAAGTCCGCCCTCGGCCACTGAGGGCGTTCCTATCAGACGGTGATTCACCTTCTAAAGATGTCCTTTCCCCGGTTTGTCTTCTCAATTTTCCCTTGCATTATCAATACCAGTGAATGATATTACGAAATGAGCCTGGCGCCTTGGTTTCTTTCTTCGATTCGGTGTAATTTCCTGTATTTCCTTTTCGCCATTCACACATCAAGCGTTGAGGGGTCGAAAAAAAGCAAAGGGATCTTGCGCGGTACTCCAAGTCCTCGGTCAGCTGAACATCTCCAGCATTGGAACATCTTGCCGTCGTCCGAATCATGCTGGGGAGAACGAGACGTTGAGGTTTTCGCGAACGTTTGCAAATCCTCATGTTCCTGCTTACCGGGCTCGTGCCGGCCTGCGCATGTTCCAAATTGCCGTTGGCTTCGACAGTATGATATTATTATGTCATTTATCTCTTCCTTTCTCTGTCCATATGGACTTACATTACTTATTCATTATTTCGATCTGGTTCAGCTCTCATCGTCTCGTGTTTGTCTGAATATATGGTTCCGACCCCAACCCTCCGATCCCTTCGCGACTTTGTTAAGGTGACATCTTTCCCTTGCAAATTGTTAATGTCTCGGAGGCACTTTCTTCTTAGTCACAATGAATCTTGAGATCTCATTAAAAATCAGGCCCAAACGGTCTTCTCAAGGAGTCAGTGGTATTTACATCCGCATAACCAAGCCCTAAGATGTGAAATTTTTGACTCAATACAGTAAGCATGGCTCACCCCCGTAGAATAAATATCTGGGAAACCGGGAATAGGGAGAGAGACGATGTATGATGACTATTCAGGCTATTTCAATCATGTAGTCCTCCCTAATTATAGACGCATATGAATATTAATCTATCTGTCCCTCGCCCTATCCTTATCTATCAACGCTGTCCACACCATGCATATTCTCAACGAGGAAAAAGCGAATGGGCGAAGGGCAAAGCTAGTAGGCATTGGATAGGGAAAGGTGCATTCGCATTTCGGAGAGTAGTAGGGGAGAGAAGGGCAATGCCTTCTATGGTTTCGGGTGTAGTAGGGTATCTTTATCCACCAGAGGATTGAAAGGCTAAGGAAGGATTGATAAGTTAAATGCGGCGGTAGAGTCAAAGGATGATTCAGGGCATATTCACAAGAAAGAGAAACGTGTCACAGGGCATAAGGGTGTCTAACTAAGGTAAACGATGGTGCGGTATCGACGGGCGGCCGATACCCAACCAAAAGTGGTGGAGAATGACGGAGAAGCAATATTAGCAGATGGGGGATAGGATTGGCGAGCTTTCTGTCCTCCTTTGTCATTCTCCGTATGGCGCCATTCCTCCGTGTTCCAGTCGTCCGTGGAACATCCGCATCCTAGCGACTTCAAGAATGGAAAAGCCACAATAGGGCAGTTTCCCCATTAGGGTCGAGGCTGAGAAATGTTTGATTTGGTGTGATTTCGGGTGTGCATGAAGAAAGCAGTAGGACCCGATGTCGTAAAGTGATAAACTTGGCCCAACGTACACAGTCGTGGCCGCCGTTGATTCTAGAGATGTGCAACGTCGTCGCAGTGTGAGGGCTGGGTTAAACGGAGATGCTGGTCGAGTGATCTATGTTAATAGGTACTCGATCTCCCGGATGTTAGGTAACGAAAATCAACCTAGCATCTCCCTGGCTCCATGCATGTATGACAAAAAGACGCGAGCGGGAGGCGTCCATTTTGAAGCTTCATTCCCAGATGAACTAGGTGGGCCTCCCATGAAAATGGGACGGGATCATCTGTGTGTTCAGTCTGTCTTCCAGTGGCCAGCTAGTCCTGAGTCTAGATCATCCGTCGCTCCCAGCCACAACTCGACGGCATATAGGGCCAGCGTACCGGCGAGGTTGATCCACCGCCAAAGGTTCCCACCACCGGCACCCTGGGTGCTCCACCACTGTCCGCTGCCACCCATAGCCTGTGAGGTAGTGGCAAAGTGCTGCATCAGGAGGCTCGTATAGACCGAGATAAGGATGGATGGGGAGAAATAGCTAAGGAAGCCCAAGAACTGACCGGCCGCGTCAGAGTCATCCAAAGTGGCTTCCTGAGACAGCGCTCGAGCACCTGATTCGCGGACAGCGGGAATGATCCTTGTGGATGCATACAGAACGAGAATACGGTAGGTGAGCGAGATCAAAACGGATGGAGTTACTGCGCTAAAAACGGCAGTAATCATATTGAACGCAGCGTGGATGATGGACGGTAGGAGCGACAAGGCGTGCATTAAAGTGGTGTATGAAGCCATGATAATAGGCGGGAGCGGCGGAAAATCCCCCGATTGCGAAGGCGAAGGAACCGGTTGCTCCACTGGATGCGATGGCTTGTAGTCCGTGAAGATCTGGTAAATGCAAAGCACAACGTAGGCGAACAGAAGAGAACTCTCTACTGGATTCCCGCGACCGCTTCCAATCCCCCATGCGCACAATATCACGGCGCATGTAATGCTGACACCTATCAGAGCAGCATCGACATTAGAGATCTCGGGAAATTGCAAGACGCGCCAAAGGAAGTACACTGAGCTCGATATAATGGACGCTGAGAGGACAAGAAAGCCAATCTATAGCAGAAGCGCGGATTAGTTTTCATCCATAGACGGTGCAATCTCAAAGCACACATACCATCCAGCTGTCGCTCCGCCCACCACGATTCACGAGCCACCGAGTGATTTGCCCTGCGGCCTGAATGACAAGCAAGCTGCAAAACCCCTCGGCAAGTTGAAAGACGGGAGTCGACCATCTCAGAAGTTTATCCCAGTTTCCAAGGGCTAGATACTCGAGGAGCCCGTCGCGTCCAAAAATCCATTCGTGAAGCGAGGAGTCTTCAGCGCGTTTCCCACTAAAAGTCCGTTCCACCCATGACGCACTGTTATCCGTATCGACGGAAAACCGGTTCAGGGACCAGATGAGAAGGATCGGGATAATGATCCATTGCGCAGAGCTGATCAGAACGATGAGCGAGGAGCGAACCCATGACCGGTCAGGAGTCGTAAGCTTCAGGACGGAGAATAGGAAGTAAAAAGTTGCTAGAGAGAACGAAAAGGCCAGACCGCATGTCTTCCCACCCACGTCAAAGGCTAGCGGGATGGAAGAGACGGTGACGGTCAGGAAGAGAGCTGACGAGAGTATCCGAAAGAGCCACATCGAATCAGGGGAGGAGGAACGCGGACGAGGGGACAGATGGGCAGGGGCTCGTTGATAGCTTCGATCAACAAACGTGACGTCGGTCTGGTAGCCTCCAGGCACCGTTCAAACCTGGAGTCGCCAACAGCTAGGGAAAAGAATCTCGGCTGCGAAGTAAAGGTCCAGACTGAATAGACGGAGAGTGAATATTAGTCCGGAGTCTCGGAGAGTTGTCGACTTTCCTTCAGCTTGAAGTTCTCGTGTTCTTTTTTGTGGAAGCTCTGATCTTATCTCAAGCGGAACGGAAGAAATGGCGGCTTCACGTGGCATGAGCTGCGATGAGGAAACGAGGGCGAATAGGACCAACAATAACTTGTGCAAACATCCGCTGCTGTCAGTGATCGCAGAAAACTTCTGAAGACAAAGTTTTACAAGGGAAGAAGGCGGAAGAGGCAAGAAGGGGAGGTTGCAATGGAAATTGCCTAGGAAATAGTGGTTCCTGACCAGCGACGGGCCAGACTCAAAGATTCAATCACGGTTCAGAATTACAGTCGCGAAAAAGCTCTAAACAAGCGGTCAAACTGAAGAAAAGGGCTTGAATTCTCAGGACCTTTCACCATATCTGAGCACTACATACTCCCTTTCAAGCTAACCTCCAGCTGCGAGGGAAAAGCTGCGGGTTTCCCTCGCAGCTAAAGATCAGATGTCCGATCGAATTGAAGATAGCTGTCGCATGCCACCAAGTGTTCTCTCGTGATCTTGCTGCATAATTGACTTGCGCAGAGAATTCTTCTGCTGGTGGGCCGGACTGTGCAAAGGCGTCGGTAATTGGGACGGGCTAGACCCCCCTTGAGTTAGAACGACAATCGCTTCAAGCTAATTCGAGGCCCGAGCTCATCCCTGCTCATGGCTCTGTGACGTTCTTCCATTCCAGTCCAAAATTGCATGACAGCGAAGAACCAGTATGGTTACCGCCGTCGTCAAAATCTCGTCCGCCATTCCGCGCCAGGATCGAGATCGGTGAGAGGAGCAGCTACAAATCCTGGAGCGCTTCCCGGCCACCTTGAATACCAGAACTCTGGAATATTCATTGGTTGCGAGACGATAGCGACCCACGGGGACAATGTACCACGTAGTATGGCAGACGGAGGACACTGCCGAGATGCACGCTTTCAAGACCCGGGGCCTAAAACCCTGGTGTGTCGCTGAAGGTGCCAGAAAATTTCGTACGCCATATATCGAAGTCACTTAGAAAATAGGCGGGGCCAAGAACCTCGCTCAGATATGACCGTAGCCGCCAATTTGTCAGACTTTTGATGAGCCAAATCTTGTCTTTGCAAACTTCTATTCCTGAGTCGGGAACGCCTGTCAGTATGGCGCTAATCTTGAAAGGTGCGGACGCTGGGGACCCGATGGTTGAGTGGGCGGGACTGTTCAACGGCGTGTCCGGTGCGGCTGGTTCGACAAGGCGTACACTTGCCAAACAAGCACGGAGTGCCACCTTAGTCGAGACATGGCGGCTAGCACGAGAACTATATTAGAAGATCATCGAATGCGAACTGAAAGTCCACGGATCCCAGGATGCAGCCTTTCTGAACGGTATAGTCTTGTGCGCATACAGATCAATGCCTAATCTTCAGGGAGCTGATGTCTTCGATACTCCCAGTCCCGTCGCCAGACTGTTGTGTTCCTCTGGCATCAGGATGAATATCCGAACCATCCTCGCATTCCCCGAGGGCACGTTGTATAAGCTTAACTTTGATGGTTGCCCCTTTCAAACGTTCGTCCGCATCGGTAACGGCTTCCTCTGTGTTCTGCATAGGTAATGATGCTGGGTCGACCAATTCAAGGAGGGTATCGAGATTCTTTGCGAGTCTTGAGCTGTGTGGGAAGTTCACCATTCTCTTGCAAGTGGAGGGTCCAAGAGAAGTAGTACCCTCTTCGATCGACTCGTCAGTTGGTCCACAGCTCGAAAAAGATATGTCGTTAGCGCCACCATTTTTGGCCGAGTCCACGTCCACGAGTCGTTGAGCCCAAACCAGCGCCTTTCCATAGAGCCTGCCTAGTTCAACGAACTTCTCGAATCCCTTTTCGACGGCAAATACACTGCCTTCTGTGTAACCAGCTTCGGCTCCATCCGCAGCTCCCAGATCGTAGCCTTCTTTGTAAAAGTCCTCCTCCAAATCAAGGAGGCTCTCAAGCAGGTTGTTGTCCATGTCAGCCCGGAAGAATGTATTACATGTCAGCAACGGTGCATCTAGCTTCAAGCAGAAAATTCTGGCGGAGCAAACAAAGAAGGGGAAGAAAGATGGGAGGAGTGTTGGTGGAGCGATTGTTTTTTTCTCACTCCAGCGTCCTCCGAAAAGCCGATGAATCATCCGCCACCAAAGAGAAAAAGTTCCCATTCTGCCCATCATTCTGCCCCTCCGCAACCTCACCGTCACGATCACACACCATGGCGATAGATACCAAAATCTTGCCCAAGAAGGGCGACCGCAATATTCTCATTACAAGTGCATTGCCTTACGTCAATAACGTGCCTCATTTGGGCAATATTGTTGGTTCTGTTCTCAGTGCGGATGTTTTTGCTCGGTGAGTCATGTGTACAGCTTCGGTTACCCCAAACTATCCAAGTCGCTCATGCGAAAGCCCTCTAGATACCATAAGGCCTGCGGGCACCCAACGCTATATATCTGCGGGACGGATGAGTATGGAACAGCAACAGAAACAAAGGCGCTAGAGGAGAAAGTGAGCCCGGAGGAGCTCTGCGCAAAGTACAATAAAATCCATCAGGAAGTGTATGAATGGTTTGAGATTGGATTCGATCACTTTGGGCGCACTCCAACACAAAAACATACCGAAATCTCCCAGGCGATCTTTAAGCGGCTTTATGACAATGGGTACCTTGCGGAAAAGACAGCTGAACAGCCGTTCTGTGAGACCCATGGGTCCTTCCTGGCTGATCGCTATGTCGAGGGTGAATGTCCACGATGCCACTACGACGATGCCCGCGGAGACCAGTGCGACAAATGCGGCCATCTTCTCGATCCGTTCGATCTTATCAACCCGAGGTGTAAACTCGACGGAGCTACCCCGGTGAGACGGTCCACGAAGCATATACATCTCCTTCTGGACAAACTCCAGCCTGAGATCGAAAAATATATTCTTCCTGCCATGGAAAAGGGTGACTGGCCCAAAAATTCCCGCAACATTACTGAGAACTGGCTGAGAGAAGGATTGAAAGACCGTGGCATCACGAGAGATCTAAAGTGGGGTGTCCCCGTTCCCCTGGACGGATTCGATAACAAAGTGCTTTATGTTTGGTTTGAAGCATGCATCGGCTATCCATCAATAACTGCCAACTATACATCTGACTGGGAGCTCTGGTGGCGTAATCCTGAGGATGTCCGGCTTTATCAGTTCCTGGGCAAGGACAACGTGCCGTTCCACAGCGTCATCTTCCCGGGGTGTCAGCTAGGGACCAACGATAAGTGGACTATGCTCCATCACCTGAACACTGCGGAATATCTGAACTACGAGGGCGGCAAGTTCAGTAAATCGCGCGGGATTGGTGTCTTTGGAAACAATGCCAAAGAGACAGGCGTACCCCCGGACGTGTGGCGTTACTATCTTCTGAAGAATCGTCCAGAGACTGGAGACACTCAGTTCGAATGGAGATCATTCGTCGAGAGCAACAACAGCGAATTGCTCGCCAAACTTGGAAATCTTGTTAACCGAGTCATCAAGCTTGTTGCTGCCTCCTACGATTCCACTCTTCCCGACTTCACCGTTCCAGAGAGTTTCCAACCCACTCTAAACGAAGTCACCGCGCTCCTGCATCAGTACATTGAAGAGATGGAAGGCGTACACCTGCGCGCTGGTGTTAGCACTGCCATGAAGCTCGCCGAAGCTGGTAACGGCTTGATTCAGGCGAACCGACTGGACAACTCCCTCATCTCCAACGACCCACAGCGCGCCGCCGCGGTTGTCGGTACTGTACTCAACCTCATCTACCTCCTCGCTAGTGTATTTGCACCATATCTCCCCGCAACCACAAAGTCCATCAACGAACAGCTGAACGCGCCCTTCGCGCTCATCCCCTCTCTCGAAGACATCAAAGACGGCTGGAAACCCGTCGCTCTCAAACCTGGCCACAAGATTGGCAAAGCCCAGTACCTCTTCTCCCGCATTGACCCCAAGAAAGCCGATATATGGCGCGACCTGTTTGGTGGCTCCCAGGCCGACAGACAGAAGAAAGAAGAGGAAGCCGCCAAAGCAGCAGCGAAGAAGGCGGCGAAGGATGCCGCCAAGGCAAAGAAGAAAGAAAAGAGGGCCAAGCAGGCAGCCGCCAAAGAAGGAATTGCCGATGGTGTGCCCGTCGAGGCCACAGCTAAGGGCGGTGTAGAGTCAGCTGCTGCTACAACGGACGGAAAGAGTGATGAAGCTGTTGAGAAGGTTGCAGACGGTGTTGCGCAGGTTACAATTCCGACTTCTTGATTTCCGCAACCCACCACAGACCCCAGAACTACTAGTTCTAGAATAGAACAGTACATAAGACCACAATATGAAAGATATCGTTTCGATTTCATGCCAACTTTGGTTTGGAAGAACATTGCTAGGTCTCCATATGTCTTCCGGGCTCTTTAATCCTGTTTTCTTGTGTGGATTCCAGCAGGAGGGATTTGATGAATATATATAAACATGCTAATGGAGTTCCGCTTCGGCGAAGAAGCCAGGGAAACACACCAAATACTGGAAAAGACGCGTACGTGAGCTGGTATAAAAAGATTCGCTCATATGCATTCTCTAGACCCAAGTACTAAGACTACATCACGCGAAAAGAGGGGAGGGGGCATTCCGGCTGAAAAGTCGAACGGTATTTGATTTATCGTAATTATGAGAAGGTTCCTAGTAGCCATATGCGATTATACCATCATACAAGGGCTGGTAGTATGGCCATAGCGTGGCCTCCTCTGGCAATATTATTCAGCAGATACGCCGGTTGCACCAACCCGGAACGCTCTTTGAGCCCAATTATCGCCTCCTCGTGCCCGGTCTGGGCTTCACTTCCTCTTGACCCACCGGGTGAAGCATAACCTTGTTGGGAAGTTGTGGAGTATTCGCCGAATATCCCTTGCTCCAGTCGTAGCTTACGGCATAAGCAAAGATATTGCCGTTGCGGTTGAAAGCGGTAGAGGATATTGATCCCCCGACAGAAGGGTACCCCTTTAGACGGTGTTTGGCGTCCTTGTCCCAGAAGTGGAAAGTTCCGTCGCTACCGGCGGTGCTGAATGTACCGTGTACAGGGTGGAAGGAGATGGCGTTGACAGAATAGATATTGTTGATATCACGCTGGTTAGGGGGTGTTTCACGGTGGCATTTAAAGCTGAAGTTCGAGCTCGAGTCCTTGTCTTCAACGTACTGAATCGCACAACGGCCCTCGATACTTCCCACGGCAAATCCACTGGCGTCTGCGAAGCAGGTAACTACCCGTGTTTGCCATTTCAAGGGAGATTGCATGGTTTTGTAGAATTTTGTGGGGCTGTTGAGGTCGACAATATTGATATACCGGTCTGCTGTTCCAACCACTAGGAGTTTGTCCTTGACGTCCATGGTGTAAACACGTTCCTGGCATTCCAAGGACGCGATAGGCGTTGACTGTCGAAGGTCCCAGTATTTGACCTGCTTGTCCCATGAACCCGTCACGAGAAGAGGCGTACCCCCAGCGGGATTCGGGAACATGTGGCAGCATCTTATGGGGGCATCGTGGGCGGCAACCTGTATGGGTGAAGTAGCGTTTGCGGCGAGGTCAAGCATGCGAGCTGCCTTGTCGGCACCAGCTCCGACAACTTTCGTCCCATCCTAATTGCAATCATCTCATTAGTCGTACAAAGGGGAAAACGTGCGAGTAGTGATGAAGACGCACAGGTGCCCAGCAGCAATTCAAAACGGGAGCCCCGTGCTCAAAGAGAGCCTTGCCCTCACTTTGGCCTTGATCGTTAATTTCGTAGATGCGCACTTTCTTATCCCACGAAGCGACAGCTAAATGGTCGCTGGCAGGTGAAAAACGGAGATCTGAGATGCTATCCTCTGGAGGAGAATTAAGAGCGACGTCTTTGGAAATGTCTCCCGTCGTGTTAGCCGCAGCTGTTGTCGTTGTCGCCGCAGCACCGAAGAGCCCCGACATTTCAAGAGCTTTCCTCAAAGTCGAGGTGGAACTGCGGGGCGGTAGGATAGGCTGTGGAATGCTAGGGCCGGTGCGTAAACTATGGGAATCAAGGGCTCAAAAGAACTTAGAGAAGTAGTGGGACGAAAGATGGAAAGGAAATGTTGTCGTTGAGGATTGGAGAGAAAGCTCCCAGGTAGAACAAGCAGGAAGGCACCATCCGAGATTCGCGACACGAGAAATAATTGAAACCTAAGGCCGCAACACCCACCGCCTCAATGCAAACACCACAAACAGCTCAACGCGCCCCTTGAGTGTAACTTGACCAATTCTTTTTCTCTCAGCACAGGAACGGCGGAAGACGCTGTTTTCGTACTTCAAGACTGTGCGTAGCGCTGCGCGCTGAAGCTCCCTCGTCTCTGTGGGATCGTCATCAATTCTGTCGCACGGGCGGATTCGAATAGTTGATGAAGCGCAACGACGGCCAAGCTGTGGTGAATTTCTTACTTTGTTGGGCTGCAAGTGAATCTGCGGGCAATCTTTGTATTTCACCGACGGCGGATAAATTACCAATTTAGTAGTGTTATCACACGGATTTAGTTGGCTTGAGGAGTCGACAAGTATATGCTGAGATGGAACAAAGGCTGGAATTGAGCGTGCTGTTCCAGATTCTGGGAGTCCACACAAGACCAGAAGACGGGATTAGAGTGATGGCACCAAGTGGAGTGGGTGGGAATGCGGGGTGCAGCCTTAGTGGGCCAGCACAAGAGCTCTCAACGTCAGCAACGTCGGCTCTCGTGTGATCCGACCCTCCCGCAGAAGGACACAGTACATCCATTGGAAACAGAACTCGAGGGGAGACAAAAGCGAGCGAGAACGAGTACGACCCGAGGCAATGGACTTCGGGGATTGGTGAGGCATTTCTAGGGAGAAATGATGCGGAAAATGCCCTGGCTGGGGCAGAAGCATCATATGATGTTATCTGCGACAGGTGCGGAGATTCTTTCATCACCACTGCGCCTCCAAATCATACAGCAATTCTCGACTTGTTTCAGTTGGTCTCCCTCACAGCGCTTCTATGCTCTTGATTCCCCATCTCTCCGTCGACAATCTTCAGCATTCGCGAACTCAGCAGTCTCTGCCATGCTGGTGCTGTTATTGACATGGTTCGGTCATAGCCAGTCAAGCATGCGAGGCCTTTCCGGAAACAGTCAGTCGTTCATCCAATCTGCATCCATCGCATCCCATCATCGCCACCATTCTTGCTCCTTGAAGCTCTCCCTCCAACCCCACTTCAAACAACAGCTAACTCCAGAAAGTACCACACCGTCCACGCACGCCCCTGCTCCCGCGTTCTCCTCACGTTATTGTCTGTAGCCCCTTTGCCCCCTCCCTTCAAATCCTGCCTGTCCACAAGCGCTCATGTCAACTCTTCACGTTGCCTCGCGAACCGGAAGGCATATTGGCGACAGTAGTCTGGAAGTGATACAACATGTCTCCTCATTGTAAACTAACCCGGTCCATGCTAATGATGTGTACGAAAGGGGTAAGATGGAGTGGCCGCCGTCGACAGTCAAGCATCATACTTTGGCTTCCCCAGGTCACCTGCCTTTCCCCTCTTTCCCTCCCCCTCTCAACTCTCTCCCTTTTCTTCCCCCCCTCCCTTCTCTCTCTCTCTTTCCCCTTCTTCTCCTCCCTCTCATCCCATCTGGGCCTTGTCCATCGTCCGTTCGCAATCAACCGACTGGTAAGCTTAATCTTGTTCCTGCATCTGCTGTATTTCAACCACCCACCATCACCGTCATTGTAGAAGTGCCCCCTGGAATGCATGTCCAATCATAACGGTGTTGTATCCCTCCAGCTGTCCTGAGTAGCCACACAAGGGCGGCAACACAGGGGACTGATCTGTTTCGTTGGGAATTAGATCTCACCCGAACACCCATCATCCTTCCGTATTTATCTATCCTACCAGCTTCGTTCCAAACATGTCTGCTGCAGAGCACCCCGAGCTTAGCAAGGTCGACTCCGCCATCGCGATACCGGCCAAGGAGGAGAAAGCTCCCGACAAGGGCAAGCACAGACGCACCTCCTCCCAGACTGAAGGAGTCTACAACATCAAGGACCTAGGTAAATCTCCTATTAGCTTACAACGTCAGCCCCCAAAAGGCTTACGGCTGATCATTCTATAGAGGAGAAGAAAATCGAGCTTAAATTACCTATCGAGACACAAAAGACGGGATGGTGGGTTTACCCTCTGTCCTTCTTCCATCACCCTGTTGACTCTCTTATAGGAAGCTGAATACGCCACCGTCAACAATCGAAGACCGCGACATTCTCAAGCTCCACCTTGTGAATCCACCCGTGAAGAAGATCGACCTGCACTTCCCCCTAGGGTTGGAGGTAACAGCCCGTAATATGAAGGGTGTAACGGTCAAGGATGCGCTGGACGCAATCTACAAGCAGTTCAAGAAGAAGGTACATCGCTCCCCAGACACTGCGGTGGAAATTAGAAGCCGACTGACCATATGCGTAGGCCGATGACGAGATGGACATGCCCTACCTCGCTGGTTTCGAGTGGGACAAGGAAGAGAGCTGGACTAGTCTTATTGTTCACCAGACCAAGAATGGCCCTAAGCCTGTCACAAGCAAGAAGTCAAAGAAGAAGGACAAGGAGGAAGCATAGAGTGGTGGCTTGTTTGCTCCGGAGCCCGCGCGAGCCTGTGCGGCGTCGCCTCTTCTTCCCCGGGTCACATCGACGACTCTATTGAATTGATAAGCTTTGTCTCTCCTCCTGCTTCTTCTGAGCATTGTTGTTGCAATGGTTCGGGGTCTTAGAAGCATTGATTCAAGAGGGCAGGTGTTTTATCTGTGTAATCTGGATTTTGTTGCTTTTTAAGTGTCAGCTCTAGCTACATTCTTGTGGCTTTCAGATGTCTACTGGTTCGGTACGAACACAGTACTTGCTAGCACTGCACAACCGGCCTGACGGTCAGGTATCGCACATTCGTTCAATGATACAAGTGTATTGAAACCCTAGGGAGTTGAGGTTTGTCCATCTGAAATTAGGAACTTTAGGATGAAACCGTGAGCTCACTCTCGAGATCCTCCGAGTAACTCCTGATGAAACAGAAATCTCAACGCATAGATATGCCCTGCTGCAGAGAGAAGCTCCTCCAAAACCATACCAGTATCGCCACGAACCAAGAAAGCAACATATTCGCGATCTGCCAATGCCAGTTAATCCCATGGCGGATACGGATCTCGGAATTAATGAGGCCCGAACAGGTAGCCCAACACGCAATAAACGTCGATGACAGTTTTCGATGGCCGCAGAGGCTTAGATCGAGAAGCGTAACGCCCGCGGCGGCGGGCGCAGAAACCGGGAGACTCCATTCATGAAGAGCAACAGACCAATAGAACGAATCACCGCGTCTGCAGCGAGCGCTCGGAATGGCTGTTTAGTGATTGGCATGGTGGGTAGGATAGTGGTATGAGCAGTAGTAAGGGTTCCTGCTCTCTCTTTCGGCTAAGTATATCAACGCAATAGGCATGAAGAACACAGCTGCTTGTTTTTGGTGGGGGGGGGGGGGAAATAAATATTTTACTCTCCCTCTCAATATACTTTGATTTAATCGCCGTTGTCAAGTCTGCATTCGGGGCATGCTCCAATGACAGACACGCTACCCAGGTGTTTCGTACCCGTTCCCCCTTTGGGCATGATCCCTCGGTAGGTAAGGAAGGAAGCCTCTTTGGAAGAACACCCACATAATCCCTTGAGAAAGCAGTCAATGGGTTAGTAATGGACTATAACTGTCTATCCCAAACCGTGTAGCGTACTAAGTTGTGCAGCCCATACTAGGAGTCATCCTCAATCATACCTAAGCCGGTAAAACTGTAGGACGACGGAACGGGCAACGTGGATACCCGACGGTAGGACTTGCTGCGAGTTCACCGAGTGTGGTTTTGCTGGGTACAGACGAGCCCTTCCTTGGTAACCTAAGCAGAAACCCTGAGCTTCGGGTTGAGATGTGGAAGAAAGGAACTGGCAATGCATTATAGGCTAAGAACTCGCTAATCAGCATGGTTAGGCCATGTTGTGGCATCTTACAAACCTCCCGCTTAGCCAGGTTGTAAATATACATGGATGCGGTGTTAAGTCGTTGCCATCATCATGGCCGCAGTCATACAGTTCATTATCGTCGAATAATCATAAGAGTGCTGTGTGGGTGCGTTGGTCACGGTCGTATCCGCAGGGTTGCTTTCTCCCCACCAAATAAGACCAAGACAACCTCATCCAAGATCGTAAAGATCAAATGCGCGTTCAAGCGCTGGTTGTTTAGTGTCGCGAAGATCCTCCTCGCGGCTGCCTGCGCATTTGCACGTCCAACTACATTGCCCGCAAGTTCAGGAACGAGGGTTGCGAGGACGAGACTGGCTTCTGTCCGGCTCTTGAGACGCTCCGGGGCTGTGCGTACCTTGTTCTCGCGCAGCACACCGCCAGGCCAGAGAGTGTCCCGAGCGAGAGTGAGGTAGCGGAGGAGGTGCTCGTCCTGGACGAGGGACCGGGCCCCCTCGCGGACTTTGCGCTCGATTGCGCCGCCGAGTAGTTGGTGAAGGACCACGACCACGGCGCGGCCACGAAGCCAATTGTTACCCCTATTCAGCTCGAAGGTCTCCAGAAAGAGATCGCAGATGGGCTTGATGAAGGGTTCTAGTTCGCGGTCTTCAAAGGCGTTTAGTTCGGCTTCGGCCTCGGCGGCCGTGACGGCGTCTTCGGTGGTGAGTCCTGAGTCCGTCGGCGTCACCACCATATTAGTTTGTTGGTTTGTCGCTGCGGAGATGAGGTTTTGGCCGGCGATTGAGAGTTGGTCGAGAACGCCAAAGTTGCCAAGGAAGTCGTCCATACCGTCCGCGACTGAGTTGTAAATTCGAGTTACTAAATCTTTCGTCTCTCCATCGCGCGGTGTCTCATTGCGTGGAATGATCGCCCGCTGGGACAGAAAGGCGCGCAAATCTCGACTCCTGCATACCTCTGGGAGGAGGAGGAGCTTTTGTAGATATGCCTCTAAAGCTAGACGCCTTTTTTGCAGAAACTCTTTTTGCAGTTTCATGACCATCCGCCGTCGCGGGAACTCCAGTTGTCGCACAGACGGGTATCGTATCCGAAGCTGATGGTGGAGTTCGTGGAACTCGCTGTACCTACGGGCAACCGCCCAGGATGCTGCTGGCATCTGCTCTCCAGCATTCCTTTGCACTTCGACGACATCTACTCCCGGTTAGCCACATATCCACGAATTCACCGACAGGGAGCTTAGATGTCAGCATACACATAGCAAATTCTCGACCATCCTCCTCTTTACCTACTACAATAGACTTGATTCGGATGGTCGACCGCCCGTACAAACCGTTGTCGCTCTCTTGTATCATATATTGCTGGCGTTGCATTTCTTTACGGTGCAGCTCTCGTTGAATGCTTGCCTTGGACTTTCGCAGAATCCGTAGTTCCGCTGTGTTGTTCGTGAGCTCGGCTTTTCGGGTCAGGGTATCGACCACTGATTCTTGCGACGCAAGTTTCTCAATATCGACAGCGAGCGCTTCGATTGCTTCTGTCAGGCCGAGGTCTCCCGGAGCCGCTTCATGGACTTCATCCGCGGAGTCTTTACCATCTGTTCCCTCTGGCTCTTCGTATTCGTCCTCGAGGTATTTCTGTTGCTCAGGGAAAAGGTCATCATCGAACACCCCACGGCGGGAAGACTTGTCTACGAGACCAAGAGAGGCGATGCTCGGTTTCAATCTATCGTCACCTCGACCGTCCGCTCTTGGGTCCTCAACTGAGCTGCGCGGTGACTTGCGATTTGGGTCGTTCGTGGACAATTCCTCCAATCTTCCATATTTCGGCTCATTGGTGATAATGTCATTCAGAGCGGCCTCCATATTCTCAATTACCCTATTCTCATTGGTCTCTGTCTCGCCGGTGTCCCGGTTAAGACTGTTGGAAGACATTGCAAGCGGATCGGTGTCGTAGTCGTCGTCAAATAACGGGGCTGACCGTTCGGAATCTATTGATCGCCTGGGTGATTCTTCATCATCAAAGAGCTTCCCCATGCTAGGCACGTCGTTTGACGAGATTGCAGCCCTTCGAAGATCTTTCTTTGGTTTGGAGCCTGGTTGAGATGTCGTTCGGCTCATCAATGGGGGAAGCGGGCGTCTGTCCCGGTTTTCAAGGGTGCTTACAGGGCTTTGTTGAGATGGGGGCGATGGTGCAGGAGCTGGGGGGTGAGAGGCCTCGTCGGACGCAAGGTATTTATAGAAAAGATCTGACTGTTTGAACTTAGGATAGTAGATATCCTGGAGTTCCTCCAGCACCGCGGATTGGGTCGTCAATATCACTGTGCGGGCTTTACGGTACTGCTCTGGGGCAGCGCGCTTTCCCGCACCTAGGAAAGCTTTTACGGCTTGACGAGATTCATCTGACACTTTCAGTTCCGGTTTAGTGAGATACGTCTCACTTATTAGGGCCATGTCATTCCTGTCCGCGTTGGTCCAAGACTTTGACGAAGGGGACGACTCATCTCCAAAGTCGTCCTCCAGTGGGTTACGAAATCCATCTACCACGATCCAGAATTGTACGAGTGACATGAGGTGCTGACGGTCCATGAATTCCATGAAATATGAAAGACCTGACGCGTCGTGCATCACGTCCACTAGAGACGCTTCATGAGCCGCAGACGAGCTCTTGCGACGAAAATGGGAGGCAGCGGCCGCAGCATGCGATGTTTGGCTGTCAGGAGTTGAGAGCTTAGCCACCTTTTGATCCAGGACCCTCTTTCCCGTTTCGAGCCGCCGAAGGTACACTGGGTCTTGCCCCTCCACCATCGACTCTCGCTTCAACTGGCTCGCTATGAGAGCTCTGAAGCGCCTTGCATCGGAAAGGTTGTTGCAGCGTCGGATGGTTCGGACAAATCGCTCGAAAACCCGCTCAGAATCGTTAGGACCGAGACGCGGGAATGGGTGGCCGCGCTTCGATTTTGGAGCTGGAGAGGCATGCTCATCTAAGGCTGCCCGAAGCTTACGCACCGTTTTGCGATCTTGAAGAGCTGTTCGGCCGTAGGCTTCCATCAATTGATTCCAGGTATCTGGGTCGGAGAGTACCGCGATGAGGGGAAATAGCACGGCACACGACACAATTTCCCTAATAAGGACGGAGACAACGCGGCTATTGAGGACATCCTTAGGGAACAACTGAGGTAGCAACCCAACAGTGATTTTTCGCAAATATTCCTGTTCCACGACCTTCTGGTCCGAAAGCGAAAGTACCACAGCGGGGTGTAAGTGACCATCACGGTATTTGCTGGCGATGGCAAGATCCAACTCCTCGGACTCTGTGACATTGCGAGTCAGGTTCTTTCCCCGCACTGACCGCTCCGCAATATCAAACTCTTTGAGATGTGTGGTCAGAATGGGGAATACACGCGAGACAAGTAGTGACACAATATCCTCCTCTAGCAGCCGGTCACGTAGGTTTCCAATTGCTATCCGGATCACCCTGTCCACGTCGTTCGCAAACGAGGGGTTTGGTGTGATACTGCGATGCCAGGATAAGATGAAGTCACGTGTTATCAACGACAGGATCTCATCTATGCCTTCTGAGACAATAAAAGACTGACGGTAGAGTGGCTCCGGCTGATACCTGGAGCGCTTCTGGAACTCTTGGAGTTCCTTCCGCCAGTGTTGACGAGCGACGAATGCGACGGGTAACGTTCTAGAACGGATGAGGCTTGTGGAATTCGAATTTCGCGTCGTGAGCAGGACGAGGCCAAAGATAGCAGTCGACGACAAGAAGGCACCCAGGGCCAGAGCGTATCCGAGGTATCTGAGAACAGGGAGCCAGTGTATAGCAAAACCCCAAGCGATGAAACCACCCAAGCCCGCCAGGATATAGTCACGAGGCTTCAATGCCATTCTTACCACACCGGTCGTACGACGATCCGATCTCTTGTCATGGCGATGAGGAGAGGGGGTAAATGCTAAAGCAGAATGAGGAGCATCTCGAAGATGTGAACCGGATCGATCAGAACCGCAGAAAACAAATGGCGGGACGACGATCGATAAGCAACGGGGAGGTGGGCGGCAGGCGGTGAGTGATCTTCCACCACTTCAAGGCCCACCGTGACCGTACCAGCCTGTATCGTACCGTATCGTACCCGACCAGTCGGAGCGCATCATATCATCACGTGACCAAGTATGTGCAGACAAAAGACGTCATTTGTTGATCTCTTCTTCACCTTCAATCTCCACGTTTTCCTTCTTTCCCCCTCCACCTCTCCACTGCTCTCCTCGTCTTCCTCTCGCTTTGCACTTCTCCGGACCCGGCATTCTCAAACATGGCGGCCCTCACCGACTTCGTTGATTTCTCTCAGAACACCCTCAAATGTAGGTCCTTGAATTCTATTCAGCTCTTTACTCAACTCAACTCTTCTCGTAGATGCCGCTCTCTCGATTGCCTTTAACCCGATCTTCTGGAAGTGAGTATTTTTGCTAATAACCGACAATGCCAATATCAATCAAATTTATCCAAATATCCCTGAACAGAGTATATTGTGCTAACCTCTCCGCCCCGGCGGACTCAGTATCGTTGCCCGGGCCGGTAACTACACCGTTACACATCCCAACGCGGCCATCATCTAATACAGTCCGTAGAGTATCGAAACCACTTCCTCACACGTATCTTCGGTAACCCATACTACGGCTGCTACTTCCTCGCTGTCACCATCTTCTCCCTAGGAATCCTACGCGACCACATCTACCAACTGGCCCTGGAAGATCAACCATACTATGCCCCCGTGCACCAACCCATTCTGGGCAGCGCCCTGTTTGCCGTGGGCTCCGTCCTCGTTCTCTCGAGCATGTATGCACTCGGCGTGACCGGCACTTATCTCGGAGACTACTTCGGTATCCTCATGGACGCGCCTGTTACGGGCTTTCCGTTTAACGTTACGAGCTCCCCGATGTATTGGGGGAGTACCTTAAACTTCCTGGGCGTTGCTCTCTACAAGGGGAAAGTTGCAGGTGTGCTTCTTACCGCCCAGGTGTTCGTTTTGTATTGGTTTGCTCTGAAGTGGGAGGAGTAAGTCTCTCTTTTCCCGGCTACGTCTGGGCCGGCATACTATAGGCCATATCGCTAACCACGTTCCTGTAGCCCCTTCACCGCAGAAATCTACGCAAGGCGGGAACGCGAGCGCGCAAAGTCTAAGCGGGGTGGCAAGAGCCAGTAAATCGCTTGCTGAGGTTATCCTTACGGGCCCGCACCAGGTCATAAGTAGATGGAATACTATGATGGTAGGGACAGGCTGAAAGCGGGCATTCAACATCCGTGATTTGCGAAAGAGAGAGAGCATGCGAGCATGCAATATTCAAGCATCACCGGTACAGGAGAGAATCCAAATATCTGGTAATCAGAATTGAAAACACAGCGGAGTGAGTGATCTTCAACACTATTTGAGAATGGGGCAAGCGTGGATGGAGCCGCAAGGCGAGATATGTCTCTCAGGGTACCATGAATCACTATAAACATAGGAGAGCTAAGACACAAAGCTAAAAGTAAACTTGGTATATGATCTTCGTGAACCCTCATAAACGTACGATAGATTTGGGGGCATAGCAAGTGCGCACAACATGGATATCATTGGAGCAGTTAATAACCATATCAAAACTCCTCGGGCAATCCCGCGAAGTTCACCATACGGTAGTATCTTGCAGGCTGTGTAAAGCCATTTGGATTCAAAAGAGAGGATATATCTCAAACAGATGGGTCCAGTGAAAACCTGAAAATCGAGACTCCAGGAAGCAAGTCCGCCAACTCCACGCTATAAGATCTATATATAACAACGCAGCACATGTGCAAGAGACGGGAAAGCGAAGACAGATTCAGCAGGGGGTCAGCCTACGCCCGACGGCCTCTACCCCTTTTATTCGACCGGCTCTCCTCAACCGGCTCGATATCGTCTTCGTCCGCGCCCTTCTTGAGATCCTCGCCTTCGGCAAGCCCCCATTTCTCACGGTCATACCAATCCTCCCCATCGCTCATTTCACCGACATGGCCTTCCGCCTTGCACCATTCGAAGACGTCCTCTTTCATCCGACATGCTCGTAGAAGGGATTCCAGCATGTGTTCGAACCCGCGAACGGTTTCCTCCTGTTTTTGGACATATGACCAGAGCAGTCGGCGGGTGTCTTCGGCTTCATTTGGTGGAAGGCCAAAATTAGGGTCTGGTCGGACCGAATCTGACACAAGGTAGAGGGGGTGGGGCGTAGGAAGGGAGCTGAGTGTTTCGCTAGACGCAGAAGGCGAGTCACGTCCGGATTCGTGATCATGTTGCGGCTGACTGGCGTTGGCCTGAGCCCTTGTTGTCATCCGCCGTTGGGGTTCAGGTGATGATCCGTTCTGCATTTCAACGTCCTGATCACCTTCCTCCCCTCCAACCCCCTGATTTCGATGTTCTGAAGCAGGCGATACTGCTTGCTCCGCCTCCATGTCTACTGTCACGTCTGGGCCTGACCCTCGATACCAGTCTTGTGGTTTCTCTGCGTTATTTCCATTCACCTTGATACCACTGGCTCTAGGTTCCGAGTGTTGTGGGAGGTCGCCAACACGTGTATCAACTTCTTCAAATTTCGGCTCTTTCGATTGATCGACGTCGAGATCACGAGGCACATGGCCTGCTCTATCATCCACCCTATTCGCCATCTCAACATCTTTCATGGCACCGGCTGATTCAGCATCTTCGTTCGTGGGAAAGCTAATCGTTTTCGAAGAATCTGTCGGCGGCAAGGGTTTTCGTGCGCCATCTTGAGAACTACTTGGTGCTCCATTAGCCTGTGGGGGCCCCCCTTTGGCATCGTACTGTGGTAATGGAGAGTTATGCCCTGTGCTTGCTATTCGTGGCTCAAAAATCCATCTGTCTTCGGAAGCCTCGAAAATGCCGCACGGCGCCCAGGAGCCGTCGCCGAGAAACTGCCGGTGCAGATTCCTGGCTCGCCACAATAAAGCTCGTTCTTGGCGAAGTTTGGCCTCAATTGCTTGTGCCATATTCAAAAGGGCCTTTGAGGTGTAGGCATGCGATAACGAAGGGTGAGAGGGTACTTCGGACGGATGTTTCAACGGGCAGAGAAAATCTGAGTGGGAAAAGCACATGTTAGCTATCGCTTTACTGGGAATATCTGCCATAAAATGAATCCCGCCACATACGTTCTAGTGCAATCTCAGAGAACGGATTCTCTTCCGCCACGGCTGCATCTGCCTCTGAATCCTCGTCGTCGTCATCAAGTTCGTCGCCTTCGGAGTCGTACCGCACGGGGTTGTGTTGGAGAATGTAGCGGGTGTATCCGGCATGTTCTATTTTCTGTGTAAAGCATCCCGCAAAAGTTAGTTACCAGCATCGTACAAAGGTCAGCGCTAATTTCTCCATCAGAGCCAGCAAAAAGATGGTGGAGAAAGTTTTAGCGGATCCCACAGTAGAGGGGGCAGTAGATACCTGTTTATAGAGATCCTCAGAGTTTACATAGCCCATAGCACCTTCTTTCACAAATCTTGCATTTGACCGGAGTTTGTTGCCTCTATTTGTCGGCTGGGTGATTGGATCATCGGGTTCTGAATCTGAACGAGCTCAGGTTAGAGAATGGGGGGGAACAAGTGGCGAATATGCGGATTCTGGAAGCGACGAACATACATTCGTTTTCACTGCGAAGGGCACGCTTCATGCCCACGATTGTATCAGCAATCAAAGCTGCCTGCGCTGCCATGGCTGTGTTTGGAGCGATGGTAGAATGGTTTAGACAGAAGCAGAGCAGGCGCTGTCGACGAAAGTCCTAGAATTCGAGAATTCGGAAACGGACAAGGGTTACAGCAAGAAAGTTATTGAGGGACGGTCCAGTTGCGCCCAGGATTAGAGCAGGAAACGATCTCAAATCATGGAGACGGAGAAACCAAGTCAAGAAGTTGGATGAGTCTCCCCCCAACCTTGCTCTCTCGGTCTGCCCAGTGTCGCTCTCCGCCTAACGCAACGGGAAAGCCGCGGGCGCGCTTCCAATCACTAACGCTAGTCCTCTTTTGGAACCATGATAAGAACGCGGCCGCCCGGCGGGTGGTCGGTCCACGTGATGTGCTCTGGGCACTCGGGGAGGCATGCCCAGCATAGCCCTCAACGAGACCTCAACAGCATTATCCTCATTGGCATTCCACTACTTCATCCACATTTCATCATTATGTCTGTGCCATCTAGTACTTGTATTTGGGGTATATTACACGTCGAAGGTATCGAAAAGCCAGCAAGCCTACGCATCTCGCTTACTCGTCGGCATCAACCCATATCCAAATACCTTTCTTGTCGGATCGCATATCCTCTGTCGGGAGCACTCGTAGGGTCTTATTGAAATATGCATCCACCACGAGAAGCTGGGGCTGGATCCAGAGGCCGCGTTTGTAGGCCAGGAGGTTGTAGCGAACCGTGTGCCGGCTCAAGGGAGCTAACTGAACCACCACTGTTTTCGGGCCGCTGAAAGCAAAATGCTCGCTGCCCTCCATGGTCAAATTGAAAGTGAGAAAGTGTAGGGACGGGTTCTCCAGTGTATACTCCATGTGTATAAGCCCAGGCAGCTTAGGGGAAGGTATAGTTGAAGCCAGAACACGAGGCTCGCCAGCGGGTATGACAAACCGTGGAATCGCCAGTGTTGTCGTTGTGAGGTTGCTTTCGTCGCGCTTACTTCTCCGCCATTGTATCTCCAATGCGAGGTTCAGCGACGTGGGGCGCCGGTCGCCCAGGGCAATTTTCTGGATATCTAAGCTGAAGTTAGACTGTCGAAGTTCTTCGGGGCGAATATCCGAGGCTTCCGGGCTGACAAGGACCTCTGGTCCAATCTGAGAAACAGCTCCACCGTTAGAGCTTAGTAGCACGAGAGACATCTGTTTGATGACTAGAGGCTCGCGAGCAAACGAAACGACCTTCGTGTCAAGACACCACCTTTGCTCTAATCCCGCAGGTGTCGAACTCTGTTCGTGTCCAATCAAATCATCGTCAACCGTAAAAAAGTCCGGCCACGGATTTGGGTGAAGACGGGAGAGAAACTCGTAATTCGCTTCGAACGGCCGCATAATGGATACGGTTAGCCTCGTGGTGGCAACAATGGGTGTTTGGACGTCCGAAACGAGGTTATAAACGGCAGATACCTCAAGTTCATAATCGAAACTCTCGTCGGTATTGGTAAGAACAATCGCCAGGTCACGTTGGGACGAGCTTTCCATTACTCCGATTTTCCGTTTGACAAAATGGGACGCCTCTTCCACAGGAGTATTAGACCGAGATTCTGGAAGTGCGTTTGATGAATCCCCCCCGTCTAGCCACGAAATCTTTGCAGTGGAACCAGGGCGGCCGAACAACCTTGTTTCAGCAACAACTTCCGCCGCCTCATCTTCTTCATTATGGAAAACGAGATCGAGGACGACGCGCTCGTTTGTATAGTACGTATCGTTGATATTGGGGACCGCAATTCGTATCTTTGGTGGTTTCGGTAGGATCTTGCAACGGTTAATATCGCGACCTTTGCCTACTCTCCTCTGGGTCGGGCCGTTTGGAGTCTGCTGCCACCAAAAAGTTTGAAGCTGGGCCGCTTCAGTAATAGCATATGTAAGATCGAACGACTCCTCCTCAACTAGAAGAGCCAACGAAACCACCCGAGCATCCCCGGGTTCCCTAGGGATACACACCAGGTTATATACCTTGGTCTGGGAGGGCCCTATAGTCAGGTCTGCGACTCCTGCGAGTGCAGTCAACCCATTTGTGGGTGACTGAAAAACCGAGGAGTCGGTAAGAACGCTGGGGTCACGCAACGAAGGTGTCGAGATCATGCATAGAGTGGTGGTGTCGGCGTCTGCATTCCGATCCGACTGCAGCCAGATTGGACGCAGGCAGCCCTCAAAGGCGAGCTTGAGTTCCGCAAATTTAATGGGGGCAGATGACTCCTGAGTGCAAGACGATAGCACGAGTTGGCCATGCAAAGGCTCGCCAACATTTCCCTCGGGCCTCTGAAATGCGAATGTTGCGGTGACTAGGTGGAAAGACAAAGAATTAGTCATCGACCGATGGCCTTCTTAGGGTTAATTCACCAGCTGGTACAACATCCTCCGCTTTAACCACAACTGATGGCTTCGGTTTCGCCGATGGGAGGGAGGTGAGGCTCTGATGAATGTTGTAATGCCAACCAGACCGTGCCTGGAATGCTGATAAGTGTGAAGCGTCAGATTTCCAGGAAGAGTTATAACCAAACATCACAAGGCCTTACCGCCGCTTAGTAATTCCCAATCGACCCGTAAAACCGTTTCGTAATCTTGGATCTGTGCTGCACACTCTCTCAAGGCCCAGGCAAACTTCTCCATGAGCTGCCACCATCCTGACCGCCGCCAAGTAAGAGGCGCCCAAAGCGGATGGAGAATCTCATACGCTTCTTGCCAAGAACCTAGACGTATATATTCTTCTGCAATTTCCAAACCTAGGCTTTCTGTCATCCGTACCTGGCGTCTCTTTGAGAACTCGGCCAGTGCCGCTTTAAGTGTCTCTAGAATGAGCGAGGAATGGTCGAACCCGCCGGTCCCTGGCTGGGGTGCCTCTATGTGGGTTTCTGGGGCTAGATAGGTGTCGTAAAGGTAAGCTTTGCTAGCTATTTGAGATGCAGGAGACTGGCCTGGTGGTGTTCGATCTTCTGATGGAATCTGCTCTGCCAAAGCTCGACGGTACATCGTGTGTTTGGCTGCACGGTACAGCCAGTATCCTTCGTGATGAAGCTGCTCCCATGGGGCTACTGCATCACCCGGAGGAGGCGTCTTCTCACGTGGAACGAAGATAGAGTTAGGTTCTTTGTACTGATCCTGGGAAACCGGTACAGATGTCAAGTGGAGGGTCTTCGCATGGCGGATGAGTTGAGCCATCGCTGTCGACCACCTAGCTTCCCAAGCTTCCCAGCCGTAATTTCTCGTGCCTTTTCCTCGTCTGTTGACCATGTCTCGGGAACGGCTGCGATGGTTTACCCAGGATCTCACCGCGGCAGTTGTATGTCCAAGATGCAGTAAGTAGCGGATTATCCGTATGGCAAGCGCATCAGCTAAGAGACGGGCATCATTGAATCTAGGATCCCACCCAGCAATGTTTTCGAAAACTTCTTGCCCGAATAGGGTTTCGTACGCACTCTCGTAGTTTTTTAATGCCGCATCCACCTCCCGCCGAAATTCCGCGAAGATTCCCATTTTAAATTCGTATCGAGTATTCCATCCTTGGAGTGACAACGTCTGAGACGTTCCGCTCGTTGGTGGCGCTGTTGGAGGTGGTATACTCCCCCTATTCCGTTTCCTCCGGGCGTGCTTAGATAGATCGCGATAGTATTCCATCAGAGACGGATGCAGAAGGGAAAGGAATGACTTTGTGAACTCTCTTAGCTCTTCGGAAGTCACGTCAGGGGGAAGCAGAAATATCGATTTCTGCTCTAAATTGGTTGCTCTGCGGATACCTAGTACTCGGTCGTCTACGTCTCCCAAGCCCGCACCATGAGTCTGCTCAGACAAAAGCACGACTATGAAGCGAGTTTTGTAGCCGGACGAAGACCATTCTTTCTTTAGTCCATTGATCTCGATCTTCAGCTGATTATCGCGCAAGGAACTCATGTTCGGGTCGAGACAAAATGGGAAGAAGTTTACCACCGCAGCTGGAACTAGATCCTGATGTTTTGCGATCCATAAAGGTGTTATTATACCGTCCGGAAACGTCGGCGAACCCGGCGTCAGCGGGGATATAGGCGAATGGAGAATGACTGGAGATCCATGATGAATGTCATAGTCCTGATTATCTGTCGGACTCGTCGGCGGGGAGGCAGGAGGGGGGTCAGCTTTGCGTGGTGGGAGTCTGTAAATCTAAGATCGTGTCAATAGACTGGTGATTAGTTTCTTTTTCTAATAAGCACTGAACCAATTGATAAAGAGGTTGGGCAAGAAAACGCGTGCTGTCATGAAGGTGAACATAAATCTATTTACGTACCCGTCCGGCAGATTTGATCTTGTATTCAATCCTCGTTTTCTCCGCATAATTATCATCCTGGGTTCCCCACGGGTCTCGCGACGCATCCTCGTCGAGGAACAAAGTCCGCAATTCTTCGGCGATAGGTCCGTCCAAAGGCGGAAAATCTGACTCGATCTTGACCCCGCGGTTGTTTAGAAGAGGAAACCCGATCTCCTCCGTCTTTGCGTCTGTTTGTGTGTCCTCGGTTTCGAGACCGGAAAGTAAAATGAATGGAAGGTTATGGGCGACATAGTGTTGGGGGTAGGCGTCCATCGCGGACCAGAGCTGCTTCGAATAGCTGCTGGTCACCGCATATCAGGATCACAGTACCTAGCACAACCACTAGGGATAGCCCTTGAAGATAACAGGATTCGAGGACCTCAAGTGGTGAGAGTCGAGTAAAGTGCCATCTGCATTGTCGTGAGAGAAGCGTGGGGCTGTGGTGAGCCGACTTGGACTAAGTGTTTTGCCAAGCCCACAGAACACACCAAAGGAGACAGCAGTGGTAGTTTACAAAGGACTTCAAGGGCAAATAACTACAGGCCGAGGCCCAGGGCCAGATCCATATTCCCTCCACATATCATCTTCGATTACCACAAACCTCAAGCGGGGTGGGTGAATCTTTATTATCCCAGGACAAAGTCGAGGAAGACGGTTGAACCTCGGTCAACTCAGTGGTCACCAGCGAGATACCCATCTTCAACCATTTGGAACCTTCAAGTACAAGAGACAGTCGAATTGTCGAATGGAAGGCCTCTGTATGTGTTTGCTCCTTTGGGAGGGTTTTGTTGATCATGGCCTTGAGACTTGTCTCCGCCATGCCGACAACAGGATTATCGCTGTTTTATATGTTCTTGTCAGACCATGTCTTGCCACAATTGCACTACATAGTTAACGTGGAGACACTGGAGAGACTCTCCTTTTCTTCAATTTGGATTCCCAGTAAAGCCTTTCGCGTATTGCCACTCCTCCTCCGGACTGTCAAGAACAGTAGTGTCGTACATGTCCGGTGCTTCCATGATAGAGATCGTGCAGAGAGAAAAGCTTTGCTCCACGCACGAGGGGCGAAAACCAATAATAGAGGTAAGGACGGTTGCGCTTTCTCTAGGCTTCAAGGTTCTGTCCCATCTCGGACGTGCTCTGGCTTCTGGCCTCCGCAGACACTGAGAGCATCATTGTGCCATGGATTCGTGGATGACCTGTCCTTTCTTGCTTCTCTGTATTTCATATGGCGTTCAGCTTGCACTTGGAACAAATCAGCATCCGAAGACGGCCGGTGGAGCGGAAAAGCCGCCTCAAAATCCTTCAGTTTTGATCACAGGGATATGAGCCGACCAATCTGACTTGTCCGCCGCCCAGATGATGACATTATTCGCGCAAAGTCAGAATTCCTCGTGCCCGTCAATTGGAAACGCTGGAATCGAGTCCGAGTCCTGAGACAGGAGCACGTCCTCAAATTTGGATCTGCGAACCGTGTGGAGGTGGAGGAGGAAAGTGTTCTCGTTGTTGGGAATGGATCAGTGGGTCGATGGGTCGTCGAAGGCACAGAGCCACCCCTGATTTGAGAATCTTTGAGTCCTTCGGCTTCAATTCAACCCTCACAAAAGGATCTTTTCCTCTCCTTCATGTGAATCTCTTTCGAGGGGTGTGCATCGCAGATGGGAGAGAACGCCCATCATCTTTTCTCTGCTGCTCGTTTTCTCTTTTCTAACTTTGATCTCTCCTCCACCATTGCATTCATGTACCCAATTGACCAGACAGAGCCCTCGAAACCTGCTGGGCCCCTCACTGAGCTTAGTCTCCATGCTTATCTTTACTCGATTTCTCGACGGTCTCCTTTTTCAGACAATAATTTGCCCTTCCTTGCCCAGATTCTCGACAACTGATAGTTCGAAGCGCTGCTAAACTCTCATTTCTTTTCCTGAGTCTTGCTCTCTCCCTCTCTCTAACTATCATTCTTGTCTCTTTCCAATTTCTCTCTGTATTGAGGTTTCCTTTCCCGATCTGCGCTGTTGTTCCCTTGCCCGTGTCTCCCGGTTCCAGCATCGACTCTCCGCAAGGGGGTTTGCAAAGTCCCTTGTGCAAGGGACTTTCCACCCTGCGCGTCTCCCTGCATTCTTTGGTTCACCTTCTCCGCTCAGTCTGACTCGCAAGCACGTTGTGCGTCAATAATCCATTATTGATTCACGCCGTTAAGCCGGTTGGCCGTCCCCCTCGATTCTCAGTCTTCTCACTGGATCATGCAAGTTCGCGCTACGCTCTCCCGCATATATTGTTGTCGGTGATTGCCCACTGGCCCGGAGGAAGTGGAGAGGAGACAGCATTCCAAAAGAGCTTATCCATAATAGTCTCCGTCAATAGTCGCCATGGATCCTCCCGAGCAGCAACCCTCCGCAACCACTGCGGAACAACCCCCTATCCAGACCTCTTCCTTACTGGCACGACGTCGCAAAACCGACCGCTCGCGCTCACATTCCGCCAATCCGAACTCTTCTGCATCGGTTGACCCGGCGTCCCCCGAGGTCATTACCTCGCTAATATCTTCTCTTTCGGCTATCTCCATCCCACTTCAATCGCATTTCGATTTGAACGTTCCGCGTATCGATTCAGAGACCGACCCCTCTTCGCCAGTCTATCTCGCACCCGAGAACCTTTCCGTTTCTGACCAATGTGCGCCAAATGAGCATGGGTTTTGCGTGACGTACGGTACGCATAATCCGGAGGAGCCGCCCCATAGCCCATTCCTGCACCCAGATGATGCGGCAGCCTCGCCGGTTATTCGTATGGCACGAGCGCCGCCATCTCCAAAGTCACCGAAATCTCCCAGATTCAAACTCAACTCTGAACCGCCTGCCTCTCCAGGAAGACCAACCTCGAGGTGCTCGCTCACCTCCTACAAGGCTGCGAACGAGGACTCTGTCTTTGGCACCATCACGGCAGAACCTGGGCCCCAACTCGCTTCAAGGGCAGCAAGTATTCATTCAACAAGTTCTCGAAAGAGTCTGAAGAGCCTGTTAAGAAAACCGTCACGAGAACTTGCGAGTGAACGGGAACGGGACAACCAGGTCGAACGGCTGCGGAAGACCAGTAGCTATACAGACGGCTTGAGGTATAACGTTCCTCGCAGTCGGGCGAGCCTGCGCTCCCTACATTCAATGGCTGACGTGGTGGAGGAGGGAAGGCCCGCTCAGTTTGCCATGGACTCTTCCAGGGAACACGCCGTCAACACTCCCACTGGAAAGGAGCGCCCCTCGCTCCAGAGCAATCACGAAAGTGCGCCAAGTACGCCTGGCGGAATTGGAAGTGGAAGAATTATCCCTGCCCGGGAGTCCTCATTGAGACATGGCTACTCTTCCAGCCCAAAACATCGTAGATCTGGCCGACACAGCCGATATTCGTCCACCGCCAGCAGAGAGGTGAAAACTGATAGCGGAATCTCGGGAGTTGGCAACGAGCCAGAGCAAGTAACAAAACGGATACAAGAGTTGAAGGACCAGCAACAAAGGATCAAGAGCGAATTGGAAACTGACAACACGCCACAACAGCCGACTAAGAACCATCCAAACGTGCAGCAGTCACGAGACTCGGGCGATACTGGTGGCAGCATTGTGCGACATGAATTGACAATTGACGAGAGTGCTCCGTCTCCAGCGATATTGACTGGGAGAAGCCGATCGTTTCCCCGCAATAGCCCTCAAGTCGCGTCGAGGCCTCCTATCATGTCATCGCAGTCATTTGCGACGAGACAATCCTTCGAACGCCCCGACCCCTTGGAGAAGCTGCGTTACAGGCGATCTGTGGAATCTCAACCTGCTCCTCGGCTTCACAAACGGTCTCCATCCAACCCAATTTCTCTCAGCCGCTCTTCGGTGGTGGGTGAAGACCGTCCTTCGAGCGCTGACTCAATTGACCTCGCCGTCTTCGAGTACGTATGCTCACCAAAACTAACTCAGCGAGTACTTCATCCTACGAGTGGCCGGGTAATAGCATTTTCCGAAGTTGGGGACCCTAAAGGCCATGTAGTCCTCTGTTGCCTTGGCATGGGATTAACAAGGTATCTAATGGCATTCTATGACGAGTTGGCGCGGTCCCTTGCGCTCCGACTCGTGACGTTGGATCGGCCGGGAGTTGGGGAAAGCGGCCCTTATGTGAATGATGCTGGGACCCCTCTCAGCTGGCCTGGTGAGGAGACTTTGCCCTCTTCTGCTGATGATCTCACGTGGCTAATGTTTCGCAGATGACGTTGCAATCGTCTGTAACCATCTCAAAGTCACCAAGTTCTCTATTCTTGCACACTCTGCGGGGGCTATTTATGCGTTGGCTACAGCTCTGAGGATACCTCAACATATCCGCGGTCGTATTCACCTCTTGGCGCCATGGATTCCTCCTTCTCAGTTGTCCAATATTGGCTCGTACAAGACCCCTGTACCAAGTAACGCCGTGCCTTACTCGCATAGGATCCTTCGGGCCTTGCCAACTTCCTTTCTCAAGATCGCCAACTCGAGCTTCATGAGTGCAACGAGCGCGAGCCTCACGTCGAGTCTCCCAAAGTCGCCTCGG
Organism: Aspergillus lucknowensis; assembly: GCF_044049455.1. Taxonomy (NCBI): domain Eukaryota; kingdom Fungi; phylum Ascomycota; class Eurotiomycetes; order Eurotiales; family Aspergillaceae; genus Aspergillus; species Aspergillus lucknowensis. The sequence goes on along the minus strand of NW_027263546.1, from coordinate 1,155,393 downwards.
CGGAGTAAGCGTCGGGGTACTATGAAAGACGGCTCTAGGCCGATTTCTCTTGATGCCCGCGCAAATGACCAGCAGCCGGAAAATGCTGATCTCAGATCCCTGGATAATGCCAAGATCACGCGTGATAAAAATGTGCTGAGCACTGGAAAAACACAGTTCGTAATTGGTCAGACTGTGGTTGATCCGCAAGAGCGCGAACGACAACTCGATTATGATAATCGGCTGACCCATAAAATTTGGGAACTCGCCACGACGCATGCTAATCCTGCTGTTGACCTGCTGGTTTGCTTAGAGCGCCGGCAACCGATCGGGTTTCGATACGTTGATATTACTCGAAATGTGGTGATTCACCACGGGAGTCGAGACACTCGCGTTCCTGTTGACAATGTGCGGTGGCTGGGCCAAACTATGCGGCGCTGCGAGGTCCGAGTCTTGGAAGGCGAAGGTCATGGCCTAATGGCTTCTGCTAACGTGATGGGCAATGTCTTGATGGAGATCGCTAAGGAATGGGAGGATTGGATGACCGTGGTTCAAGGCAGACGTCGAGCAACCCTTGGAACACGCTCCGGAGCAATGATTGCGGTTTAGTCTGAGGGTCCGGGGGCACCGCGTCTGTGGCCGAAACCAACCACGGAAAGAAAAGACGGAACCCACAACGACGGACAAGGTTGAATGGATGACGATATTGACCTCGCTAGCATACCCCAACCTGGGGCTGGATATCGGAGTTGCTTGGTTTACCGAGCTCCACTGCAGCGGGTTCTGCGGTTGTTGCTCTCCGGTCCTCTCCTTCTTCTTTGGACACGGAATTGAACACTCTTATATATGCATCTCTAGAACCCATATACCCCTGTTTCATTAACTAATTCCTTATATCTGGTCACGTTGCCATTGATCATAACTGCATGGCCAATAATAGCATAGCTGCTTGACAATCTCATTCATAATAGAGAAAAGTTGAACTCAAACGGTTCCTGGACATCGGCGCAGACACAGGGCCCAAAACTGTGCGGAAAGCTGTTGGATCGTCCTTAACCATGAAGGACCCTGAGAAGAGTATTCATACTTGTAACGCTCTCGTTGGATACCCAACAGTTAATAAAATTGTGGTTCGCTTCGTATTAATTTCACCCTGCACGGGCCGCCGGCTCGGGGGGTTGTTCCCCTTCCCCACGCGCCAGCGAACCCGAAGAAACAGACAACCGCGAGCATCTCTCGCGAGCCTGGACTCAGATTCCCCTTGTCTTTTGGTCCATACTCGTCTACACTGCACTACATAGACGGTCTTTGCTCTTCCGTCCTCCAAATGTCCGGTCTCGTTCTCTGTTGGAGCTCTGCTAATGATCCTCCTATCCGTCGTCAAATCATCTGATCCAGCTTTCGAAGAGCTCTTGGCCAATGCACGCAACCCCTCTCCTTATTTCAAAAGAAAATCAGAAAAATCAGGTTCGTGAAAAAAAGAAATCGTCTCTAAGGACTTGCGAACTGCCCCGGCGACAAGCCAACCCTCGCAATGTTCTCCCAGCGGCGCACCCGCCTCGTCGCAGTCACCGCGGTGGTAGTATTCGTATTATATCTCCACTACTCGGTAATTATCGGCCCTTTTCCCTTCCTTGTTACTTCTGCGTCTAGTATATCAACGGAACTGACAGAGCGAATTATGCAGGGCGAAACCCGAAGCCCTCGAAATCAGAAGTTCTATCAGTCCACCGTGGCGGCGATAGAGGCAGAGAAGGACATGAGCGCCGGGAACACGAAGGCGGGAGATTATATATCGGATACCAATAAAGAGGGGTCTGGATCGAGACCAGGAGAGGAGTATATCTTTGTTGGAAGTGATGATAAAGAGGAGCCTGCGATTCCGAAGGCGCAGCCACCACCACCATCGCAGCCAGATCCCGAGCAACAGCGCGCTACAATCGCTGACGAGGGAGATACCGAGGAGATTCCTATTGCGGGGCGAACAACGATGACTGTGCCCAAAAATAGGGACCGTGTGGGAACGGGGGCTGAATCTGTGAACGAGGAGGAGAGCGAGGAAGAGAAAAAGAGAAAGAAACAGGAGGAGGAGGAGGAAGAGAAAGAGGTGAAGGCCGAGCTAAATGGGATATTGAAGAGGTCACCGGGTAAGTTTCATCCTATTCGGAGCGATGTTAAGAATACCGACTGATATCTGATCCCCTGCAGTTATTATCTTTTCGAAATCCTACTGTCCCTACAGCAAGAAGGCCAAGGCCGTCTTATTAGATATATACTCGATTACACCGGCACCGTTCGTGGTAGAACTTGATCAGCACCCACTAGGGCAGCAATTACAGGCACTTCTTGGGGAGAATACGGGCCGGCGAACTGTCCCCAATATTCTGGTGAATGGAAGGAGTATCGGTGGAGGAGATGATATTGTGGCCCTGGACGAACACGATGAGCTAGCGTCGCGACTGAAGGGCTTGGGCGGCAAGTGGCTTCAAGACATCAAACGGAGGGAGACCGAAGACGCCGAGTAAGTCGCCGACTTGAGCCTTGTATAATGACTAGTATTGGCGTGGGTGTCGGATTTTTATTCCTATTTTCCTGTATATATTGGGCATGATTCACGGTCTTCCACGTTATAATGTATAATCACCGAATTCTCGAGGCTTGGAACCGCCATTTGACTGGACTTCGACCACAAAAGCGTGATCCCGGACTGCTCAGAGGGTTGTAAAGGAGCTTCTGGAGTTGGAAGGCTCAGCCAACAAGACAGCGGAACAGAGTCCGAAGTTCACACATGAGAATCCAGCAACAAGAAAGAAACAATTAATTTTCCAAGAAAATTAATCTAAATTATGCTGGCTCCGGGTACTGGCACTCTTATACAACAGAGTTGGAACCCTAGGACCAACCAGAGACGCTAATCCCCTTTAGGCCCTAAGCGACGCACAACCCCGTGATTCGTGATTTTCGCTCCACCAAAGATTGTGTGCGCGGCTTCAGCTGAATTTCGATCCTCTCGACGACCGACTGCTCGACGACATCGCCAACTCCCTCCTCGGACATTCTCAGCCCACGCAGCAGTCAAGATGCGGTACATTCACTCCGAGGAAACGCTGCCGATTCCCGACAATGGTGAGCTTGCGACCCTGGTTTCTTTATCGCGGCTTCGGGTGGAGAGAGTTACAATATTTGCTGCATTGGAAGTGGCCACACTGGCCCTGACAACTGAGTGTCACGTCGATTGTGAAGGATGCCGCCGTTTGAAAATTGCGAATAATTGGATTATATTGCAGGACGGGAGCATGCCGTCGCTGTGATCATTTTGTTGAACCGGAACTGATTCAAATTGTCGTATAGTGAAAATTCACATTCGCTCGAGAATCGTAACCGTTGAGGGACCCCGAGGTATGCATTACCCAAACTCGCGTTCAATTGAATAATTCGACCTTTGAAGTGGATATTTAGCATGGGATCGGACGGTATTGACATAGTTTTCAACCCCCAGGCAAGCTCACCAAGGACCTCTCCCACATCGCCGTCACCTTCGGCCGCCCCAAGAAGGACGTCATCTCCATTGAGATTCACCACGGCTCCCGCAAGGGCACCGCCACCCTCCGCACCGTCCGTACCATCATTAACAACCTGATCATTGGTGTCACCAAGGGCTTCAAGTATAAGATGCGCTACGTCTATGCTCACTTTCCCATCAACGTCAACATTGAGAAGAATGCCGAGACTGGCCAGTACGATGTCGAGATCCGGTATGCAATCCGCCTACGGATATAGTGGGATCATGTGCGCTTTTTGAAACGGCAGCACGGGAAATGCTACCCACTTTGGAAAATGCGCAGATTGATCCTGTTCTTAACAATCAACTGGATGGCTTTACTAATTCGCGGTTTCAGTAACTTCCTTGGTGAGAAGTACGTTCGCCGTGTCACCTGCCAGCCCGGTGTCGAGATCATCACGTCCCCCAACGTCAAAGACGAGCTCCAACTCTCCGGTAACTCCTTAGAGGGTGTCTCCCAGAGCGCCGCCGACATCCAGCAGATCTGCAGAGTCCGAAACAAGGATATCCGAAAGGTGGGATTTTACAACTTCTCTTCTGCGAATTTCAGTACTAACCTGCACGATTAGTTCCTTGATGGCTTGTACGTGTCTGAGAAGGGTAACATCGTTGAGGAATAAATGTAATGTCCGCTCGGTGGGTAGTTAGGGTGTCTGGAGATTTCTTTTGATTTTCGCGTACTTGCATCAGGAAGCAAAGCGAAAAGAAATATCCAAAAATTCAAGACCATGAAATTCATATGTGCCCATTTTTTTACTTCTGTGTCCACGGATATGACGCCATCTTAGCCGGGAACGTGGTGGTGTATAGAGCAAAAGCATGTCCAATCCTGACTTCCTGCTTTTCAGAATCTTGACGAATCTGTGCAGGTGTAGGGATTCGAAATAGCGTTCGAAATGTGGCTGGAAAGAGGTCCCATGGATGAAGTGTAAACTCTCACCTCTCTGCCCGCCTCGTGATGTGATGCAACTTTACAGCCACTTTTCCACCTCCACTTTCTTCCTCCGCTCCCAACAGACTTCTCGCGGGTGTAATCAAAATGAAAAGGTCCTTGACGACTATTTACGCCTTGACCCTAGCCATCACGAGCATGGTGCTGGATGTGACGCTCTTCTGGAAAGAGGTACCTCGCACATGGCTCAACGCCATCCATTGGGCTAACTAAGCATCCTCTGCCGCGCAGAAGCTTTTATCATGGTGGAGATCCAAATCCCCTCGAACGCGACTGCGCCATAGCCTGGCAATAGCAACAAACTATGAGGACTGGGAAGAGGCAGCATTCGAGCTGGACGAGATTTTAAGCCTGGACCTATGGTGAATAGCTCTTCAATTTCCTCCGATGCTTTGAATTCACGATGACTAACCTTCTAAAGGCGCCAGAACCCCACAAGCAACCACTATGACTATCGCCTGATCATGGGCAGGCTAACGGCTCTCATGGCCGCGCGAGAGGACGATGACATCCTCATGCTGGTGAACCTCCTCCGGTCGGGACTCGTCCGCAATCTAGGCAATATAACTTCTCCCAGACTCTTCCTGCATGCTCATGCAGGCACAAAGCTGCTGATCGACGACTACATTACCCAGGTCGCCCTTTCTATTCAGCATGTGACCGCGCTTCAGACCACCCCCATGCACGACAGCGGGTTTACGTCCCAGGCAAAGGTGGAGTTGCTCCATGACACTCGCCAGGCATTCGGAAGAACCACATTACTCCTACAGGGAGGATCGACTTTCGGTCTCTGCCATCTTGGTGTCGTCAAGGCGCTTCATTTGCAAGGTCTTCTGCCGCGAATTATCACGGGCACAGCGACGGGTGCCCTTATCGCAGCTTTGGTCGGCGTCCACAGCGAAGATGAACTGCTAAGCTTTCTGAATGGGGACAATATTGATCTCTCCGCCTTCGACCGCCAGCGGAGCAAAGCGCAAGCCTCTGACTGGACCAGATGGCTGCCTTCTCTGAGATTCGCCGATGGCGGCCTGATGACTTTGCTTCGACGGACGAAGCGGTATTTGACGAAAGGCTACTTCCTTGATGCTGAAGTCCTAGAGGAGTGCGTGCGCGCCAACCTGGGCGACCTAACATTCGAGGAGGCGTACGCACGGTCTAAGCGCATCTTGAATATCACAGTCGCAACATCAGGTCGGAGCGGGACACCGAACCTCCTCAACTACCTGACTGCGCCAAACGTAGTACGGCCTCCCCCCTTCTCCCGGTCCTTTGATTTTACCACATACTAATGATATCACAGCTAATCTGGTCCGCCGCGGTTGCCTCCAACGCCTCCAACAATTCTCTATACCCCGCAGTAACAATCTATTGCAAGGACGAAACAGGTTCCATCGTTCCCTGGCCACACGCGCAGGACGTTGTCTTCCAACCCTGGCGCCACATCCACTACGAAGAGGGCGAATCCCCACTCTCCCGGATTGCAGAACTCTTCAACGTGAACCACTTCATAATTTCCCAAGCCAGGCCATACATCGTCCCGTTCCTCCGCTCAGAGCTCAACTTCCTCGACCGCCGCCCCACAACGGGCCGGTGGAATATGACCCGTTCATTGACACGCCTTGTAGCACTGGAGATCGGACACCGCCTTCGTCAACTCAATTATATCGGCCTTCTCCCATCATCATTAGCGAGACTTCTAATCGAGGAGTCAATTCCCGGATCGCATCTAACCCTTGTTCCTGACTTACGGCTCCGCGACTTTCCCAAACTTTTTGAGAGCCCGGACCAAGGTAGCTTAGCACATTGGATTCTAAAAGGTGAACGGGGCGTATGGCCTGCTATATCAGCGTTAAAGGTACGGTGCGCCGTGGAAATTGAACTCGACAAGGGGTATCAAGTCGTTAGACGGCGAAAGCCCGCTGAGGCGCTGGAGCCCGGTCCGGCCATGGCGACAGGGGGGAGGTCAGAATTATCCTTGCAGGGATCGGTGCGACCGCAACCGAATGAGGGCGTTCTTAGGAAACGGGTGGGATATGGCATTGATACACCGCGAGAGAAGGATCCAACTGTTGCCCTAACAAGTCCGGACCAGCTTTATTCGTAATGGAACTCAACATTAGCTTGGTGGAATGATCGGCCTTGTATGATTTACTCTTCCATGCCTTTACCCCACGGCTTGTCGAGCCCCCGCGTTATCGGGAATTTGGAAATGGAGGGCATATGAACCTTCCTCTACGCTCAGGTATGAGTCAGTGGCGATAAACCCGTACCTCGTCTTTCATCATATAATCCTACTTCATAAACAGGGTTGTATAATAAACGGGTTGCGCTCGATAGCTCCGCCTGATATCTTCATGGTGACCAGAATACTCGCAGAATGGCTCCCACTGTTGCTGTTGCCGATCTTATATAAGTGTATTCCAATTAGTCCTTCGCCGGTCCAACGAGACGTCGAGGTTTCGGAACTCGATTCGTCCCCACGAAAGGCAATTCTTGAGGTCACAACCTTCGCACCGGCACGGGCGAGACATTGGACGATCCCGAGATTGCGCCACACGCACGCAAACGTGAGAGGACCTCAAAGATCAAGCTTCGGCCCATCGATACTAATGCTCGTGCCGATTCTAGTAGTCCTTGTGCGGCCGCAACGCACAGTGGACTATTGCATTTCTGACGCTGCATGTATATCATCACCTGAAGCGTGTGCTTTCCGTGAACGCGAGGCATAACTGGAATCGACGGTGAACTTCATATCAAATGCTTCCTATGATCATTTGCCTATCTAGCTTGTACTCTGTTAGGGGATTGCTCTGTAGAATGAGCTTTAGATCCTTCCGTAACAAAACAAAAAAAAAATGTGGTAGAGTATGAATAATCCTACAGCCGAGGCCTGCGGAAGGATTCGAAGCAGATGTTCCGGGCCATCCCCAACATTGAGACCCAGGACGGACTTGACAGTATGGTCTAGGAACGGTTGGAATTCGAGAGGAAGCTACATTCCATGACCAAAATTCGTTGATTTCAGCCACAGCCAGGGCTATTAGACTCCAATAGTAAGTATATATTTCGAATAGTCAAAAGAGCCGGGGATATATAAACGACAACAAGAGACAGAAGCAAGTGGATATCAAAAAAGTCGTAGGTGTAATATATATAATTTTTTTTGGACAGGAATCTAACTAGGCCGACGTCTGGGGGCGTGCCTCCCTTGGGCGAGAGTGACTGCGGAGAGACACCGCATGCAGTGAACGAGACCGAGAGTGAGGTCGTGCATCCTCTGCTGAATGTACATACGACAAGGGAGGAACTAGGGGGAGGTGAGGTTAGTTTGAAACAACGAGTCGAGGCGGGAAGTAGCTTACTACTGAATCCATATCCATGCGCAGCACCTTCTCGGTTCTGCGGGTCGATTTCCACTCGGATGGCGACGTTCAATCCTCCGTGCAAATCACTCGTTCCGGCGACGCCATCCGCCGCCGAATGAGCGGATCCAGCCGTTGACTCGCCCGTGTGCAACGGAGAGTGGCCGTGCTTTGGGATTGGCAGTCTCTCACCGTTTTGCGCCGCCGTATCCCCATTGGTGGGAGGAGTTTCAATCTCAGTAATGCAGGCATAGTTCCGGGAAGGCATGGTCACCTTGTTCCAGGAAGCGCTTTTCTCTACTCCCCCGGGTTGCCCATCGAAGAAGTCCATAAGGGTCTCATCGGTCTCATGGTCTAGATGGTGGATTTTGTTTCTCCGCGCAAGGAGGTTCGCGACCGCCTTTGGAGGCGGCTTATTGGTGATGGCGCTGCTGACGACGTTGACCATGTATCGGTGATCATTCTCACTATGGATACCCAGCTTGGGGTTCGAGTAGAACCGCCCAATAGCAGCCAAGTGCACATCACCTCCCAAAATAGTCACGCGAACGGAGTGGCTCTTAGCAAAGTCTTGGAGGCGCTGGATGAAAATTCTGCGCTCTCGCTTATGCTGGCGTGCCGTGTAGTGGTCGTCAAGGTCATCCAGCAAATCCACCTGGCCGTCGAACTTGTTGAATAAGCCACCGGCAAAACCGAACCGCTTGTTCAGTAAGCGGATAGGAGCAATGACAGGCGAGCTTAGAATGTTCTCCAGCCAGGCGAGGCGTGGGTACGCGATTGGAACGCCCAGGAGCACAACGAGATGTTTGATATCGCCGTTGGCGGCAGAGACCTCTCGTTCGAGGCGAGAGAAGATCAAGTCGTAGGTGTCCGGATAATTGACCTGGTGGCGGGTACGCTCCGTGCGGGCATCAACACCGATAAATGCAATACGCTTCCCAAGGCGCATGTACAAATTCCTGCTCTTCTCCTCGACATAGGGTCCAGGACGCTTGCCAACAATCCAGCTATTGTCCTCCGCTTGGTCTTCTAGAACAAAAGTATTTTCCAACTGGCGGGGATCAGCGCCCGCGGTTCCATTGACAGCTTGCATAGTCTGTGGAGCGTCCGTAGTGTAGGTGGACTTCGGGGGCGCAATGTGATGCTGGAATAAGCAGTAGTATTTGAAGGCGACGCCACCGATGCCGCGGAAAACAGGGCATTGCATGAAGTGATCGGTGTAGGAGCCGAAACCATCGATGATGTCGTGGTCGTCCCAGATGTTGATCTGGGGAATCCGTCCGTTGGCGTCCTTGAAGGGCTCGGTGGAGTACCATCGCACGTAATTTGCGAAGTAGTAATCGTCGCATGACGCGCGCAGTTTGTTGTCGAATGGATGAGCGCGTCTCTTATGAGGGTTCGCGATGGAGGTCCAATCCTTCAATGGGCCATCCACACGGATGCCGTCGTTGTAAATCTGGTCACCGCCGCCAATCATGACATGGAAGGGTTTCTGCGCGTGAACCCGTAAGACGTCCCTCCACAAGCTGGGGCCAAGCCAGGTGTCCATATCTGTGCCCACAGAGAACCCATTGCATGAGTGAAACATGAGGCGCATGGACTGAGTGCGCGACGGGACGACAAAGTCCCAAGGAGAATGAACCTCGCCGCCATCGGGATAGCGAAGACCTGGAATCGTGTATGACCACCGCACTTCAAAGTCTTCCAGGGGCAACGTGAGCGAGAAGCGCCAGAAGGCCTTCGAGGGGTCCTCGTAGAGGCGCACAGCGTCGATTGCGACGCCCTGAGTGTTTGCGGCAACAGTGGTGAGGGTCGGGTTGGGTGTAACAGGGCCAGCCTGGCGCAAGTAAAGGCGAGGCTGCGACTGGCCTGGCTTTGTGACAATCAAGACGCTTCCATGCCAGAGGGAGGAAGAAGGGGTGACATCCATATTCTTGAAGTTGAGGAGCGGGCCGCAGGTGACGTCAACCTGGGCGCTGGCCTCAGGCACATCGGCATTGGGGGCAACACCTGTCGCGGAAGCATTGATGTTAGACACTTCCACTGGATGGGATTTGAGAAGCATTGGGGTGGAAGGGTACCCGAGTAGGCCATGTTTATTCCGTGTAATCAAGGGACTGTTGGTCAATTGAGCGAAGGCGAATCGTCGCGGCACTGGGCGCAGTGACGAAGATAACAGTATACGGGAGAGGCGTCGCTAGCGGCCCAAAAGAGCCCTGGAGAGGGGAGTAAAGTAACAAAAGGGGTATCGAAAAAGGGCCAATGCACGAGTTGGTATCAGCGGGAAGGGGAGAGAAGGAGAGGAGATGGACAGAAGAGCGAGGAGACGAAGAGGGCAGGATTCAGCTCTCGCGCGGGCGGTTCCCACAAGCGCAGCTCACGCCAGGGAGGAAATGTTTGGATCAGCAGCAGAGCCAGGATCCGGGCCGACCAACAGAAGAAGCTATATTAGTGCGACGCTAGCACGACTCATAATCTGGGCAATGAACTGCATGGCGTGAATAACAGAGAACAAGAGCCCAGGCAGCAGAATTCTCGAGCTTGTGAGAGGGCTGTGGGTGAACAGATCCCATACCAAGGCTGTCCATCATTTTCATCGGCGCAAACCAGTGAATCCCAGTAGGGCTGAGCGTCATCGCATGGAGCCAAAAAAAACCAAAAAAAAAACGACAGTGTAACTCTCTCCATTGAGCCCACTTGCTTCGAGAAAATGATATTCTCTTCAGCATGTTTACTTCCTTCAATGCGCTGGAGGCAACAGCTTTCGCCTCGAGGAACTGGCCACCCCTGGGCGGGGGTAGGGCTGGTGGCTGGGAAGACGCCAGCGCAGGTCCCAAGTCTTGTCACGGAGAACTGGGCCAGGAATTTTTCGAACAAATCCGATGATGGGCTCTGGAGAATTGAAAATAACATTAATTCCCCCCACAAACCCTGAAGCTCGGTACCAGAAGTGATGCGCGCTGTGAGAGAGTCTGATCGCCGCCCCCAAAGCTGATCCATGGCTCCTTCTTCACATCCTTAGTGTACCAACAAACCATTATTGAATCCAACTCAAACATTGATCGGTCAAAAGGCTCCTACTGAGCCCAATTTGAAATCGGTCAAAGAGTTCACAAGAGACCAAGCTCGCCCGCGCCATCCCAACAACAGTGACTATCGAAACAGGCAATAATGCGTCCAGGGAGGTACAAATCAATCGACCCCCAAGAATCGTCACAAAAAGAAAAAAAAAAAAAAGGAAAGAAAACGAAAATACTCCGTACAACCCGAAAAAAGCTCCACAGTGCCGAGCAACGAATGAAAAATGGTATGTATTCATACAAAATCGGAGCATTCAAACGATTCGAGTATCAAAGCTCTCGATTGCATATGCAACACGCGGCAGATCTGCGAAGTGCATCGTATTTTGATGCATGAGAGCATCCGGATTACTAGTCTAGGACTGGACTCGGGAGAAGGCGAGGGATTGGCCTCTCCTGCTTCAGGTGTCCTTCAGCCATCCAGCGCTGAATATCAGGTCGGATTGCGGCGCTCAGGTCAGCCACCAGATCCCCGAATCGGCCACGGTTCGCAAAGGTGTCCAGCTCCGGATGAGCCTGCACAAGCTTGATGGCGTCCTCCAGAATGATAGGAAGGGGTACCCGGTGATACGCAGTGACCCCGAACTCGTCGTACCGCTCAGCTGCAGGGCTGACAATGTCGGGAGAACCAGGGCTCCAGCACCGCTCAGGAGATTCGGGAGTCTCTTCCAGTATCTTGGGCGAAGGAGTCCTGGGGATGTCTGCTGATGAGACTGCGCTGAGGTCTGCAGGGCCCTGCTGGGTTCTCGCCAAGATTGCCTGGAGGACAAGGTCATGGCTCTCGATGGCTCCAGGCTCTGGGGCGACGAAGAGATCTTCCAATCGTTGCTCTACCTTTTTCCTTCTCTGCATTCGCTCATCATGGCGGATCCGGTTGCAGGTCTCGAGACCAGGTGCCACCCAAGGCCGCCCCTTCAGGCTCCCGTCTTCTGCGGATTTCTCAAATGTGTAAAGGTCGTTAGTGTACTGGTTGATGGTTGTCTTGCACTTGTACTGTGCCTTGGAGTAGCCATCTCGCACAGCGAACCATGCCCTGTATGACGCTCTCTGGAGAATCAAACGGCCCTGCTCGACGTAGGAGGCAAGGGTTTTCTGGAATTTAGGAAGACACCCCGTATTCGATTTGAAGAGGATCTCACTGAAGTCCAGCAGCCACTGGCACCACAGGGTAGCGATGATGATCTCAAGCCCCGGGTCATCGCTGTGATCCAGGGCCAGGCAATACTGGCTAGAGCTGAGTATTCCCATCCCCACATGTATCTCTCCCTTACCGAGGCTGGTTTCCAGAATGTGCATGAGGTCCGGAACTGTGACCGTGTATACATTGCTGCCATGATCCCAAACACACCAGATATCGCTGAGGTCGTGAGGAAACCACTCGAAACGACGAGCGTACAGGGTCTTGCAATCATAGTCGAAGCCCAGCACGTAGTGTCGGCCGTCAAAGGAAGGGTTACGATCCGCGAAATGCCGTCGATTGGCTATGGGCAAGATACCGAAGAGAAGCTGAGGCTGGTCTCCGGGGAAGCATTGAGACATTAACGCTCGGTCCTCAGCAAACTCGTCATAAGTGAGACGACGACAATCAACGCCATCATACACATACATGCCCTCACGTCGAGCCTCCAACGTCTGGCCTCTCTCTGCTGAGCAGAGGTATAAATGGTAGTCGACGATGTGCCACGGGTGACTAACGACGTACGCAGGAGGGTCAGAGCGCCGCCTATGCTTGTTCTCTTCCTCCACCATTTCATAGTCCCCTTCTTCGATTGTCGAGCTGTCAGAAGTGATCGCCGATGTTCCTTCATACCCGTCGTCCGTCTTACCGTCCTCAATATCCCCGTCGTTTTCGCTACCGCCAGGTACGTTGGGCCCGGCTCCGTTGACCATGTCATGGGCATACTGCAGTGCGTCCTCGCTCGTCAACACCTGGCCTGTATTTCCGTCTCTTGAAGAGAGCGCTTGTTCCTTCAGTATCTTCCGAGCTAGTCTAAACTCCTCTTTGGATCTTCGCATCTTAAAGACAGGAGTGACAGGCTCAGCCCTCGCAGCCGCAGCCTGCCGAGCTGCAGTGCAATCGATCTTGTACAGCATGACTGCAGTATTTGGAGGCTGAAGTAACCCTTTAGAAAGATCTAGGAAGCTTCTTTTTCCGGGAAGATAATCGAGAAGAAATGGTATGGAGGAGGCGAGTAAGGAGGAGTAGGAGGTTGCCTAACACAGCCCAACGAAGTTGGAAAGGCAAAGGAGAAGGGGCATGAAGACATTTATAAGAAGAGGAGCAGAGAGGAGAAGAGAAAGGCCATTTTTCTGTTTTCAGGGAGGTTGTGTGTGTGAGTCCGAAACGTGCGCATATACATCTCGCCTATTCTTGTTCTCACCCATCACACAGCCCTACTCTATGCAATCAATATCTGCCCAGGTGGGAAATCTGTTAGCATTCAGCATAATTCTGCACTGTTTCCAGTTAAATATACTGGTTTAGGGTCTTTATAGACACCTCAAGACCTCTATCGCTCAAGCCCCAAGGCCAGCAGGTCCTTGGACCCATGAACAGACCTCCTATACAGATCATCTATCCTTATAAGCTTGTACAGGAGCAGAAAGACAACAGAAACAAAAAGAACCCTTCTAGAAGCTGCATTTCTCTTCTTTCTCAACCTCCTTTACTCCACCCCTATTGTCTCGACACCTCCCCCCACCTGAAAGGAAGAGCAAAAAGTAAAAAGCACATGAACCACAGACTGTCTGGCTCTGACTCAGACCCAGGCCCTCTGAGACTTTGACTTTCCCTTGCAATCTGCGGTTTGCGGTCTGGGTTGCCATTATTGATTGGACTGAGACCTCTCCTTCCCTCCAGAGCCCACGCAAGCACGTTGGCCATGTGGCATCAAGACAGACATGATGGGCCATTAGATACCTACATGACTTTACTAAGTACAATCTAGCCCAGGGACCTGACGCTAGAGCTCAGCTGAGTGTGGGGAGCTCTTTGTCTACAAGCGGATCTGCAGGTCCCTCAGATTGTCTTACTTTATTCAGGGAAAACGCTGCATTGCGCCGCGCCTTGGTACATGCAGAGGCTGATTCTGATTGACAGGCAGCTGGAAGTGGTTGGAAGACGGAGTGGGTATTCATTCAGCAATCAAGTCTAGAAAATCGCCATCTTCTCACAGTCGTAAAGGGAGGGGGGAAGTAATAGGGAGATAATACAATCAAGAAAGTCTAAATGGTCCACTGCTCGAATCGGTCAGCCGTGGCAACTACCCCGACAGCACCCTATTCAACCATCCCCGGTTCCTCTCCCGTTCTTTCCGCAGCTTCTCCCTCCAGTTATAAGCGAATATGGCCCCCGTAAGGGATCCGCCAAGATGCGCGTAGTAATCGAGCTTCGGCATGCGATGATTGACAATGGCGCCGACAATATCAAACGTGACGAGGCCGGCGACGAACATCCACGCCGGTGCCGAGAGCTTTTCTTGCCAATCGCGCGGAAGGAAGGCAATCGTCCATTTCTCACTAATGGGTTGTGAGTAGGGAGGCAGTCGGAAGTTGACGGGAAAGGGATATTACTTTGCATGTATCAGACCGGAGGCAACAACTACACCTGAAATTGCCCCGCTGGCTCCAAGGGAGGTCACGAATAGCGAGTTCTTCAAGACGTGGGTGGACAGTGAGGCGAAGGAGCCTAGAACTCCGGCGGCCATGTACAATGCTAGAAAATTACCTCGGCCGATGTCATCATGTACTAGAATGCCGTTTCGTTAGCACGTGGCAGGGGGGTAGAAGATAGACGACAGGGAAGAGGCGGCGAGAACTCACGTCTTGTGCCAAATATCCACAAGACAAACATGTTCATGGCCAGGTGTGAGACTGTCTGGTGGCTGAAAACGTTGCCAACAAGGCTGAGGACACGAGGGTAGGCGGGGACGCTGATGAAATAGCGGTTCAGGAGTCTCCATGCCGGTGGCCAAAGTCGCCATAGAGCGAAAACCGTGGCATTCGTGCCCATAATGGCAAACACCGTAGCAGCTGCGGGCGGAAGACTCGGCCACATACGGTCTGCCCTTGCTGGGGCTTCGTACGTCATGGCAAAGGCATAGCAAAGTCCGAGGGTAAAAACGGTAAATGCAAGCGCAGGAAGTAGACGAGCTCCCTATCACCCAATCAGCATGCATTACAATCATCAGAGAAATTCGCCCATTTACCGTCGTCAACGCCGAGAAATCCGTATCCGTGTCCGTCGCTCGAAGATGATGTTTCTGTACCCATGCAAGAACAGGCCGTTGACGAGGGTCTGCTCGTCCCTTGACTATATTACTGGGTCAGCAGGGCCATAGAACCTCCGGCTAAAGCAGAGACATACCTTCCAAAGCGGATGATTCTTCAAACCTCTGAAGGGCAGTGTTCTTCGCGAGATGCTGCTTCAACTTTTCGCGGTCCTTCTCTTCGCCCTCCAGCCATTCCTGCCGGTTCCTCTCCGCTTCGGCGAGAAGCCTCTCCTCATTCTGTTTGAGAGATTCCCTCAAAATACTTCTTCCCGATGGATCATTCCCTTCTCCCAGTTTTGCCCCATATGTTCCGCTTTGGGGTTTATACAAGCCCAGTTCCTCCGCACGTCGAATGAGCTTCTCTTGCTCCTCCCGCTCTTCTCGCTCGATGCGGGCAATAATCGCAGCATCTTCGTCAAGCGGGTAATTCTTCCGGAGATATTCAAGGCCCGCATCAAGTACAGCAGGACGCGCAACGCGTCTGATGTCGGCAGGGAGGTCAAGATCGAGCGTACCTGCAAGACGCCTGGCTTGCAGGACGGAGAGTATCCGACTCCCCAAGGCAAGGGTAAGCCCCGAGCGCGGGCCGAATATTTGATCGATTTCCTCTTTGGAGAACGGCTTGTCGCGCAACTGCACTCCCTTTTCCGGTAGCGCGGGAGCGGGCTTGGAGGAATCAGCGGCGGAGCTTTGGAAGCATCGGGATCGGATTCGGCTCCCGAGGAGTATGAGGTTCGTTTCAGAGGACTTAAAGGGGGAGAGACCTCCGGAGATCAGCCTCGTGAGGCTCAGAAGTTGTCGGGGTGCGCTATGAAGCTGCCATGTCGTAGAGGTCTGATGGAGCAAGCGGAATTGTGCTGCCAGCTTTGGCGAGTGCAAAGGCGAGGCTCGAAGCCCCAAGCATGGAGTGCGCCATGCTACGCCGAAAACATTGCTCATGTCCCGCAGCTTGGAAATGAAGTCTGTTCTGAAAGATGACCTCGAAGAAACAGAGAGCTGAGACTCAACGACAGATCTTATGGCCCGGCTGGGCTCCGACTTTCTTTTCTCCGCGTGCCAAGAAATCCTTCGGAGCATATACAAGAAGCCGCTTTTCAGAGACGAAACAGTGTTGAGCCTCTGACTTTTTGAATTCAAGATACAAATTTATAAACAAACTTACTATTTAGTAATGTTATGTCTGTTCACCCAAGTTAGAAGGCTAGCATTGTGTCTGCTTGAAGCCCGATGCAAGAGGGTTCCGTCATCGATGTCAGAATATACGACAAACGATTATCATTGCCCCCACCATCATCTCCATCAAATCAACCTGACCATAACACCAGCTCCTCGCTTATTGAAAGTTAATGATTAACACCCAACTGCAGTTAGTGAAAACTGAAAAATCCAGAGAAATGTCCTCCGAATCCCTCCCCATCAACCCCGCCGCCTTCGCCGAAGCGATAAAAGAGCTCTCCCTCCCCATCCTCTACGCCAAAGTCGCCGAACTCAGGAACTCCATCTCCCATCTTCAGCGCTCAAACCAAGAGCTTCGAGCATTCATCTCAGAGTCATGCGAGAGCGAGACTGACAAACGAGAGCTGGAGGGGTATATCGCTGAGAACGAAGGCGTGGAGGAGTCCATGAACGAGCGGATTCAGCTGTGCAAGGCCGAGGTGGAGGGAAGGGGGCAGCGGTGGATTGATTTGGATGAGATTGCCAATGACGAGGCGAAGGCAGGGGGAGCGCAGGCGCGGGAGCAGCCTACTGAATCGGAGTCTACAACTGACTCTGTGAACGGCCATGGCACTCCTACTGCGCCAACTGGGGAATCCATAGATCGGGATGATGATGATGATGATGGGGGAGCTGGAGGGGTGTACCTTTGATTACGAGTCAGTCATCCTTCTTTAATCTGTTCGACCAGAGTCCAAATTGGTATGTGCGTTGGCCGCCATGACCGCCTCGGCTGAGGATACTGGTGGGAGCCGCCATTTTGTTTCTCTGCCACACCGTGACCATCTCGAATATGAGGGCTCCTCAGTGAACATTTCAAGAGGCGCGTTCTCGATTCACCAGCTACCACCATGCTACCACCTAACACTACGGACTTGTTCATGTTTCCACTATGGATGCTCTCGTTTGGCAGCCTCCTATTGGTTTTCGGCCGACTTACGGCAATGAGAGCGCGGATGGGCCATTTCATCGAACGCTTGATCTGGCTGATCTGGATGATCTGGCTAAATTATCATCTGGTCAATCCGCATCATATTAATGAGTAGGACCCGGAATTATGCAATGCATGCCATCCATCCAATATGTCTGTACTGCAACTGATGGAATATTGTTCAAGAGATGTATTTGACATGTGAGACAAGATTTGAAAAGGGATATGCTTGAAAACTAAAACCGAATATTCGCTCTGCGTGCTCAATGCTGGAATCTTCAACCGTGTCGCATCGGCCTGTCCGCCCGCGTCCGGGGATATGACCGCAACCGAATGTAGGAGCGGCCATGACAGTACTGGTGAATTTAAATGAAATCTCGTTCCAACTCCAGGTTGGGAGTACGTCGGTCATCAGGGGAGGAAAGGGAATGATATTATCTCGCTCAACTAGAGCCCTGCTGGCCCCAGTGACCACCAGCGAGCGCCTCCGAGGGGATACGCTGCTGCTTGATGAAAAGATCAATCAGAGGCTGCATGGGCTCCATTTCCTTGTCAGTCACAAGCTTATAGTATTTGGCGACGGTAACGAAATGAACGAAGCACATGTTAAGAATCTCGTGCTTGTTAATGTGCCAGAAAGGATTAAGCCAGTGCGCATGATACAGATGCGCATAGCAACGGAACATCTGCTTCATAATGCCCTGGCAGTCCTTGTAGAAGGTTCGGGGGAAGCCGCTGGACTTTCCAATCCAGTCTTCACCAGCGGAATTGGGGCCCGCATCCGAGGCGGGGGCGCCTGTAGCTTCGCCTAGGGCAAACGTATCGGGCATGCCGGTGACCTTCTCTGTGGGGAACATAACGGGGTCGTGGATTTTGCTGACAATCCACTTCTCCACGCGATTGATGAACTTGGGTGCCGAGATTTTGGCAGCCTGAGAGTCCACAAGCCAAGTGTAGGTTAAACTTCATGACTATTAGCGCAGGGCACATGGTTAGGTGACATTGTTAAAACGTACCGACCAGCGGACATGGTTGGACAAGTAGTCTCGTTGCAGATTGGGAGGCCAGTGTGAGAATTCACTTCCTGAATGACCTGAAGCATGCCATGGAGGAGACGATATTGTTCAACGACTGTGTCAATGCAACCATGAATTAGCCCCTGTCTCCTCGTCGCGGGGTAGAGGCTACTTACTCTGATGAGCCAGCCATTCCCCGAGTTCCACATTTTTTGGGCAAGCACAGAGCGTCAAGAAGTTACCCTTGACATTGAGCGGGGCATATTTTTCCTGGAAAAAGTACTTGGATGCATCTTGTTCGTAAATGGCATTGTTCTCTATGGCAGAGTGGTT
Source organism: Aspergillus lucknowensis (assembly GCF_044049455.1). NCBI lineage: Eukaryota > Fungi > Ascomycota > Eurotiomycetes > Eurotiales > Aspergillaceae > Aspergillus > Aspergillus lucknowensis. The sequence goes on along the minus strand of NW_027263546.1, from coordinate 1,136,692 downwards.
CGAGTTAAGAGAAGGTGAGTTCGACACATGACCCGAGTGAGGGACCTGTGGAGCGGGTGACTGAGCGGGACTTCCGTTATTCATCTTGTTGGCGTTGTTATTATTTTTGTTATTTCCCCCTCGGCCAAAGCCCTGGCGACTGTTGAATTGGTCAGGTTAGTCCTGGTGATTTCGAGGTGGCGTGGGGGAGGGATAGAGATGGAAGCAAAGGAAAAGGGGGAACATAGAGGGATTGGGAGGTGAAAAGAACGACATGGGAAGGCGACATGAAAAAAAAGGCTCAAATGGTGACTATTTCTTGATATGTCTTCAGGGGTGCCATTCAATAAGCTTTTTAGGGGGAAGTACGGCACCATATCTACCATGCTTGCAGCGGTCTTGGGCATGCATTGAAGGGGAGAGAATGTGAGGGGATCGAAATCACTTGCACTTGGTATTGGTTCAAGGGAAGGGAGATGACTTACACACTCTGGAAGAAAGTCGCCATGATGAATGACCCTGATCGGAAAACCAGCCACGCAGCTCAAGAAACCTGTCCAAAAGGGAACGACGGAGGAGGATGGACTGAGGATGAAGATAGATAGCAGCGGCTCTTGGGTTCAATAATCGGCCTTGGGGTCTTTTGGTTGTCCCAATCAGCGTCGGGGACTCGGTCTGGCCCTGCGGAGCTGCCTGCGCTAAGCTTCTCTCGGTTCGGAATGGAATAACTGAGCTTCCAGCTATCGCAGCCTCAGGCCTGGATTCAGATTCACCTCGCTCAAGTTCTATTGTCAAGATTGTTGCAGATACGTCTATTGCAGCAAGTAGTAACCTGGGGGTTCAGTTTGATACGTCTCTTGTTTTGTGTTCAAGACGTCTTATCACCGAGCTTAATTTCTCTCCTCTTCCCCAATTGAGCTGGCTCTCTCCCTACTTGACCAACTATGTCTTCTTCCGACGAAGAGGACGTGATTCGGCGTCCTGCGCGGGGCGGCGGTGGTCAAGCTCTCAGCAGTGCTGGAAGCGACCTTGGAAGTCCTGCAGCTGCGTCTGATGCTGATAACATGAATGGCCTTGACAACGATGACGCAGATCTCTTTGGATCAGATGGCTCCGACGGAGGGTTTGACCAAGACACTGAGTGCGCCAACCTACATCATTCTTATGTTTTGTGGCAACTGGTTCTGTAAACGAATTTGCTAATGAGTTACCAGTCGGCCTAAACGAACACTAGACGATGCGGAGCTCGATTCAGCAGATGATGAGGATCGCTACGATCGGGTTGGCGATCGTATGGACTATGAAGATGAAGGGGCAGGGGCGTTCCAGGAAACGGTGAATATAATGGATCTAAGTCTGGGTCGGGCTCCGGAGCCATTGACCTCCAATGGCGAGGTTTGTGCTCTCATCCCTTGGATCTGGTGATGTTCCAGATGCTCATTGCGCTGTCGCAGGTCTACACAATGCCGGTCCCAAATTTCCTCTCAATAGAAACAGAAGAATTCAACCCGGAGACCTACGTTGCACCACCTTATTCCACTGCGGCGACATCCTTCTGCTGGCGCCACGACCCCAATGACGAGTCCCTCATTCAATCAAATGCACGCATTATACGCTGGGAGGATGGATCCATGACCCTTCAGCTCGCGTCGGCCCCCAAAGAACAATATAGGATCGCGACGAAACCTCTCGCGCCTCTCAACGGGTCGGGCGAGTACGACACGAAGTTGGATTCACACGTGTATCTTGGAGCGGTGTCTGAGACGTCGGGCGTACTAAGGCTGACCTCACATCTTACTCATGGACTCACCGTCTATCCTACAGCTGTGGAAACTGACGATGCAGTACAGCGGCTGCAGGAGTCCCTGGCCGCCGCCGCTCGCGGTGGCAAGAAGACAGTCGATGGATCGGCACCAGTTATTGAAGTGAAGGAGGATCCCGAGCTTGCTAAGCGACAGGCTGAGCTCGCGGAGCGAGAGAAATTAAAGGCAGCACGTCGTCGCGAACAACAAGCAGACAAAGAGATGGACCGCGGACGCCGATATGGCATGTCACACCGCACTGGTGGTGCCGGACTTACCGTGGGTGGATTGGAAGATGACGACGGCTTGCTTACAACGAGACCCCGTGCGAGGAAGCCGCGGCGGCCCAATCGAAGGGGCGAGATCTACACTGACGACGAGGAAGAGTACGACCGCCGCGGCCGGACACGAGAAGACGAGTACGATGAAGACGACGGTTTTCTCGTGGGCAGCGATGAAGAATTGGAGGTGGTGGATGACGACGAAGAGGAGGAAGACATATTGGAAGATGATGATGTGGATGCAGAAGGAGAGGAGGAAGACCTCCCACCGTCAAGACCTAAAGAGAAGCGCGCCTCTCCTGCACCTGGCGCAGGATCGCCGCCGGCAAGGAAGAAGAATCGTTATGTCGTGGATGATGACGATGAGGAGTAAATCTACGTATCTTGATTTATTCCGCGAATCACTTCCTGACACCTTATATCGCAATAATACCACCTTTCTGTTTGATTAGTGATAATTGTATTTTACCTACTCTGGGCTGAAAATGATGGCGAACGGACGGCAACATGGAATCTTTCTGGTGTTACTGAGAGAATGGGGAAAGGCAATCATCGAATAGAAATCTATCGAAACAAGGACTTCGTCTATCTGGCTGTATCATCTCTTTTCAAAATCCTGAATTAGCCGCTGCACTTGCTCGACTGAGTTTCAAGGTTCTTGGACGCAAGTGTGCTTCCTGGTTGGATTATTAGGGCATGGACGCGGCGGGGATTCGAGGGAACTACGCTCTGCAAAAAAACACTGCGTCCCGTGCTTAAAGTTGAATGATTATTCAAAAGTAAAAAAGGTTAGATTTGCGATCCTTGATATTTGATTGATGGCCATGCGTTTATAAGAGAGGCCTGGTATAGTAATTAGAAAAACGCCACCTAGAACTCCGACGCCAAAGGCGCAAGCAAACCATCAAGTGTCATGTCACGGTGAAACGCTACTGTCAGGAGACAAAGAAGGGGGACTATCTTCGTAGTCGTCCGGCTGGAAATCAAATTTGGCGATAACGTTTCTCGCGCTCTTCGCGACGCGGAGACAGAGCAGATCCTGTTCACCGCGCTGACTTGAACAATCCTGACCAGACGGGTTATCGAGTCGTTGATAGTGTGGAAGCGGATGGGAGTCAGGAGATTCATGCCAACGCCGTTGGCGGGCCTCCATCTCTTCAATGAGATCGATCAAACTCGGTGTCCCCATCGCACATTGGGTTTTAGCGACTGGATCCATAGGTCCGCGTATAACGTGATGTCGCACCAATTGACGAAGATGGTCCTTCCAAGCGGTTACTGGATCTGGGGATTTGCTGACAGCTGCTGTATAAAGGGGGGGAGCAACTTGTCTTCCAAGTTCCATGGCATCAGCTTTGGATACCCGTAGCCATGAATCAGCAATCACATTAAGAAGGGTGCCTGTGAGCATGACGTTTTGTAGGCCTGTATCAAACTTAGTCGGACAGGCTTGACAGCGTATGACTGCTTGAGCGGTTCTAGCAGAGATGTATAACGAACAGATGGTGTGTTGGGATATCGGGAAGGGTTTGAGAGAGGATAGATGGCTGAGGCAGAGATAGAGGTACGATAGGCAAGAGCAGTCATTATTCGACGGGGACTGTGGTATTGAATCTGAGTGTGGCATGGGAGGCGTAAGGCTTGGTGGCATTGTGAATGGATTGGGAGCTGCTGCTGAAACGCTAGAGAAATCCGGCCAAGGAGAGGTTGTTGCAGGGACTGAGGATAAACTTTCGTTTGGCGCCAGTTGCCATGTATGGTGGTGATCCTCGTTAGTCGATAAGTGGTATGGCAAATTAAATGGGGTTGGATACATTGAGGAGAATAGCTGGGGTTCCTCTGATATCCCGGGGATCGCGGCTCCAAGATCTGACATTGGTTTATGAGTTGCCGCAGGTGTGGCCCATGGATCATCGTTGGGAAGGTCTACAAATGACAGGTCGATGTCGTCTTCTCGCACCCGCTTCTTAGGTGGCCGTCCCATCTGCTTCTGCACTGAGTAGTGGCAGACAAGAGACTGCTTGATACAGCGGCTGCATCCTGAAAGTTCACCAGAGCATTTGAGCTTCCGCTTCCCTATCACCAAAGTCAAGTTAGTGAATCTGACAGCAAAATCGAGTACACTTCAAGGGGGCAAAAACTCACTACACTCGTCGCAGGCCGCATGTCGCTTGATGGACGACGATTGAAGCTCTGCCGAGTCCAATGCGGCGGAGGACGAATCCCGTATCATCGAGTCGCCGGTGGAGACATGGTGTGGGTGGCTCCACTGGAAAGGATCGTTCTGCATTGTAGGCTCGTATGACATGGACGACCGTGCGCAGTAGCAAGCAAGCGACGCCAGATTCTGATCTATATTGGAGAGTAAACCAAAGGGTGGGATAAAGTAATGGGACGCCTTGATCTTCCCAATGAGAAGTCTCAATTAGGGAAGCGGTGCATCACGTGGGCGGTCAGAATCAAACCGACATTTTCTAAGGAAAAAAAAAGTCCGGAAAGCGAGGATCTGGTGTTAAGAACAATCAGCAGTGTCTTGGCGTCATGCCCGCTTTGAAAGCCTCGAAGAAACGCAAGGCGGTTACCCGTGATGTTGAGGAGGAAGCAGAACCCTTTTCCGGCGATGAGCTGGGTGCTGGGGATCTGGGTGGTGACCTTTCAGACAATGCGCACGAACTTTCAAGCGACGAGGACGATAGCGACTCAGAGATCGAATTGATCGATGATTTTAGCGACAGTGAGGATGAGAACGGTGAGGAGGAGCTTGATAGCGATGAGATTCCATCGGATGGGAACGACAGCACCGTGATTGAGAAAGGCCCTGGCACAACGTTTCCACCGGGAGATTCTTCCAAAGGTAACCCAAGCTCTAGCAAGGAGGAAGAGGAACAACCGAACTATCGGATTGAGAAGGATGCCAATGGCAATGACCGTTACATTTACGATGAAATCAATCCCGACGACAATTCTGACTACTCCGATGTCGATGAGGACGGGAACACTATCGGCAATATTCCTCTGTCTTTTTACGATCAGTACCCCCATATTGGTTATGATATCAACGGCAAGAAGATCTTGCGTCCTGCGAAAGGAGAAGCCCTCGATGCATTGCTCGACACGATTGAGATACCTAAAGGCTGGACAGGCCTTACCGATCCTTCGACTGGTAAACCTTTAGAACTGAGTCAGGACGAACTTGAACTGCTGCGCAAGGTGCAGATGAACGAGATTCCTGAGGAGGGCTACAACCCCTATGAGCCGTTACTTGAGTGGTTCACGACCGAGAAGGAGATCATGCCCCTTAGCGCTGCGCCGGAACCGAAGCGTCGGTTTGTCCCGTCGAAACACGAAGCCAAGCGTGTTATGAAGATCGTGAAGGCGATTCGAGAGGGCCGTATCCTTCCATACAAACCTCCCACGGAAGAAGACGAAGAGGAAAAGGCCTTAATAAAGTATGACCTGTGGGCTGATGAGGGAGAGCGACCTGATCACCCCATGCACATCCCTGCCCCTAAGCTTCCCCCGCCGGGTTATGAGGAGAGCTACCACCCCCCACCTGAGTATCTGCCTGATAAGAAGGAGCGCAAAGCTTGGGAAGAGGCCGACCCCGAGGATAGAGAGCAAGAATTTTTACCTAATGACTTCGGCTCTCTTCGCAAGGTGCCTGGCTACGAGAATTTCGTCAAGGAAAAGTTTGAAAGATGCCTGGATCTCTACCTCGCGCCAAGGGTTCGGAGGAGCAAGCTAAACATTGACCCTGAGAGCCTACTTCCCAAACTTCCCAGTCCGGAAGAACTGAAACCATTTCCTACTGCATGCGCTGCTGTTTTCAGAGGACACAAAGGCCGTGTTCGTAGCATTGCTGTCGACCCTACGGGTATTTGGCTCGCCACTGGTGGAGACGATGGTACAGCTCGCGTTTGGGAGTTACTCACTGGCCGCCAGCTATGGAGCATTAAGCTGAGTGACGATGAACCGGTGAATGTTGTACGCTGGCGGCCGGGTAAGGATGCCCTTATCCTTGCCGCTGCCGCATCCGACAACGTATTCCTCGCAGTCCCACCCATTACAGACCCTGAGACCGAGCAAGCTAGCTTGGAAGTGCTTGACGCCGGTTGGGGATACGCAGCATCAAAGCCTGCTCCAAGAGATGCAGGCGAGGAAAAGAAAAGCACTTCTCCCCAATGGATCCGGCCCTCAGGAGCGCTCACCGACTCTGGCGTATGCGCCGTTATCCCACTTCGCTACGTCGCTAAATCGATCTCGTGGCACCGCCGCGGAGACTACTTCGTGACTGTGTGCTCCGGTTCCTCTACGCCCGCCTCGGTGGCTATAGCAATTCACACTGTCTCCAAACACCTAACTCAATATCCCTTCCGTCGACGCATCAAGGGAGGCGGGCCCCCACAGACAGCCCACTTCCACCCATCAAAGCCCATTCTCTTCATCGCCAACCAGCGGACAATCCGCGCCTACGACCTCTCCCGTCAACTTCTCGTTAAGATTGTCCAACCAGGTGCGCGCTGGATTTCCTCCTTCGACATCCATCCGACTTCCTCCACCGCTGCCGGTGGTGACAATCTCATCGTTGGCTCCTACGACCGCCGGCTCCTATGGCACGATCTCGAGCTCTCACAGCGCCCCTACAAAACCCTACGCTATCATCGCAAGGCCATCCGTGCCGTCAAGTTCCACCCTGGCGGCCGCTACCCTCTCTTCGCCGACGCCAGTGACGACGGCTCTCTCCAGATCTTCCACGGCAATGTTACCGGTGACATGCTCAGCAATGCTACTATCGTTCCATTAAAGGTCCTCAAGGGCCACAAAATTACGGGGGAGCTTGGTGTTTTGGATATTGACTGGCATCCTCGGGAAGCGTGGTGTGTTAGTGCGGGCGCAGATGGAACGTGCCGTTTGTGGATGTAATCTCTCGGCTTCCGTGCATACAGTTTACTGCCAATTCCCTCTGTGCCTTTGAAGAACGGGCGTTCAGGTGTATATAGAACCATTCTGTTGATATCCGTGGCATAAAAAGTTCATTACTTGAGTGTCTCGTATGATTCTAGCGATTATAGTGAGGTATACAACCTAATCCAACAGAAATCCTGTCGTCTATACGCCATTAATGCGGTTCAGCATCTATAGGGTGGATCGATCGACCCAACGGTCAACATATGCAGCGTGTAACAATAGCGGCATCAAACAACCCCGCCACTCCAATCCCTCCTCAACTTCTCATACTTTTTCAAATCCGTCACGCTGGGCCGGATAAACGCCTTCGCAGCAACAAAGTCCTCGAATTTGATCCCATCCCGCCGCTTAATAGCACTGTACCCGGCGCGCCGCAGCAGACTAGTCAAATCCGCACCACTGAACCCCTCACACTCCTCGGCCAGACGTTGAAGATCGTCGTTGAATTCAATCGGCAATTTACGGACAAGCGTCTGCAAGATTTCGGCTCGTTCCAGGGGCGATGGAAGATTCACGAAGAGGAGGGTTTCTAGACGACCGGGCCGAAGCATGGCGGGGTCGATGATATCTGGCCGATTCGTAGCTGCGATCACATAGATGCCCTGGCGGCTACTGCCCAGGCCGTCGAGCTCAGTGAGTAGCGTGTTAACGACGCGAGCAGATGCCTCGGAAAGGGTATCGTCGCGGCGGGGCACAAGGGCGTCAAGTTCATCGAAAAAGATGACACAAGGAATAGAGGAGCGGGCGCGGACGAAGACCTGGCGAACGGCGCGCTCAGATTCGCCGACGTACTTGTTGAGGAGTTCGGGGCCTTTGACGCTGATGAAGTTTGCCCGGGATTCGTTGGCCACAGCCTTCGCGAGCAGCGTTTTACCACAACCCGGGGGACCCCAGAGAAGAACTCCTGTTGGGGCAGTGATACCCACGCTAGCGTAGACATCAGGGTTCTTGATCGGGTCAACGATTGCAGTGGCGAGTTCTTCGCGAATACCGCCCAGGGCGCCGATATCCGCCCAAGTTGTGTCAGGGATTGTGGCGAAGCCTTCACGTTTAGAAGACGGTTGGATCTTGGGAAGGGCAGTGAAGAAATCCGCGTTTGACACGAGGACAATTTCTGCTTCGCTGCCAATTGGGTTTTCCTTTGCATGGTTGATGAGCCGTCGGAGCTCCTTGACCTTAGGGCTGATTTCGTCCATCTCTTCAATATCCATTTCTTCGCTGCTGTTGGATTTCAATATCTCTAGGTATCTCTTGATCGCCGCAGAGCCGGCGGTAGAAACCAAATCATTTAGATCGGCGCCTACGAACCCTGGTGTTCTCTTGGCTAAGGTTTTGAAGTCGAGGTCATCCGCAAGGCGCATCTTGCGGGTGAGTGCTCGAAGAATTTGCTCGCGGACAGGCTCGGAGGGGACTGTCATGTTAATTTCCTTGTCAAATCTGCCTCCACGGCGCAAGGCAGCATCTAAACTGTCGGGTCGGTTTGTGGCCGCCAGAACAATGACTGGCTTCCCATCTGTCTTCTCCAGGGATAGGTCATCCATGCACGTTAGGAGCTGGGCGACGATTCTCTTCTCCATTTCTCTTTGCGCGCTTTCACGTTTCGGTGTGATGGCGTCTATTTCATCGATAAAAATAAGGCAAGGCGCTAATCTCTTTGCCTCTTCGAAATGCTCTCGGAGGGCTTTTTCCGACTCTCCCGACATACCCGAGACGATAGACGGGGCAGATATAGAGATAAATGGGACCCCGAGCTCTGCCGCGAAGGCATTCGCGATCATGGTCTTCCCGCATCCTGGCGGACCGTGTAGTAACACACCGCGGGGGGGCTGCACATTAGAGGATAGATAGACTTGTGGGCGTGTCATCGGAAGAATAACAAGCTCTCCGAGTTGCTGAACCACATCGTCTAGTCCCCCCAAATCGGAAAGGTTCACGTGGGTTGGAGGAGATCGGTCGACGGTAGTTTCTGCCTTGCGCCGCTTAGATGAGTGAGAGTCGCCTCCATGGTGTCGCTTCTTCGTTGATATCGTCGCAGGTGTGCCATTTTCTGTGTTGTTGGGTTCGGGTTTTGGGGGTTTGGACGCCGTGTTCCATTGGCCTACAAGGGCCTTATTCATGCTATTTGATTCCTGATTATGTCAACAAAGATATAGTTGGTGCACGCACGAGGAAAGCCGTACGGGTGCTGACTGCTCCTCGATCCCAGCGAAATCACCATCTATCGAGTCAGTCTCATCTTCTCCGAGTATATCGGCTTTGAGAACTTCGACAACCCGTTCAATGCTGTCTTCGAGGATTCTTTTAGGTTTTCGGTTGAGACTGGAATTTGACCGTTTGATCGAGTCGTAGATTGCAGTGACCGATAGACGAAATTGGGGATTCTCGGCCTGGTCGTCGAGAATTTTGCGCACAACTTGATAGACCTGGGAGTGGGGAGAGAGGATCAGAGGCAGTCACAGCGAGTGGGAAAGATAGTCTGGTTGTCACACCTCCTTGTCAAGGCCCTGCCTCAAAGTTGGTCTGCCTCCGCGACGCATCTCCTCCGGAACAAGCAGGATATTGTCTGAAGCTTTTCAATTGTGATCGTTGGCCAAGGATTCCAATAATTTTAAAGGTCGGAGAATAGATGGGCCGGTGTCTTGAACTTCTCGGTGGACCATTCCCCGGAAATTCATGCTGCTCCTAGGAGGCGTAAAAATCGTCGTACCATACCGTACAGTACCGTACCGCTGGCGGTGGACGATCGTCCTCACGTCATCCCCCGAAGGGCTGGACCGCTCCCCAGCTCTTATCGGCAGGTTCTCCTCGTGCTTGAAATCGCAGCGCTCGAGACAAGCCATCACTGCACGGCGACAACATGCGGTGACAATGGGGAACACGAATAGCTCCCATAAAATATCTGCACAAGATCGGTGAGCTCTCACTCTCACCCCTCCCCTCATATACCCTTATGGTTTCAGCACCGTTGCACCCGCAACAGGCGGCACAGATAGCGAGAAGGATACTAAAGCTTCCTCTTGCTGCATAGAGCGATCCTTAATATGAAAAATCAGCGCGACAAACTACATCAGTACCAGAAACGTATTACAGTACTCACAGACCGCGAAACCGGAATTGCAAAAGAATGCCTGGCCCGAGATGATCGAAAACGCGCCCTGCTCGCCCTGCGTCGCAAGAAATACCAGGAGTCGCTTCTCGCAAAGACTGATGCACAGCTTGCACAGCTAGAGCAGCTAACCACTCAGGTTGAATTTGCCCTCGTGCAGAAGGATGTTCTCTTCGGGCTACAGCAAGGCACCAAGGTTCTGCAGACTATCCGTAAGGAGATGGGAGGCATTGAGGGCGTAGAGAAGTTGATGGGAGAAAACGAGGAGGCTAGAGCTTATCAAGAGGTAGGGAATGATGATATGTTCTCCTCGAGTATCTTGTAGCTGACGCGACTGGTCGTATAGGAAATCAGTCAGATGCTCGCGGGACACCTATCTAACCAGGACGAGGACGAGGTAGAGGATGAATTGGAGGCTCTGCGCCGCGAAGTACAGGGCCCGGTTGACCTCCCAACTGCTCCGATAGGGCTGCCATCAGGAGGAAAGCAAGAACCGGAGGATGAGCTGGAGAGGCAGAAAGCAAGAGCCAGAGCTAGAACCAGAGAGCGGACCGCGATTCCAGCCTGATATTGGAATGGATACTGTGTGAAATCGGTTTCTAGTTGGGCGATCGAAGCATTCCTGGAGTTAGGTTGCAGTTTTAACAAGAGTATTAGATCTCTGTTTTTCTGCGGTTTTGTGGTTGAATCATTGTGATAGCTAATATACCCGCTACCTCTATCTGGTGTCTCTTGGACGTGGAGTGCTCGGGCTACTTTCAGTCCATATTCTCGGGTTTGTGGGATCGTAGATCTGAAACATGAAATGACGTAGTTCAGGAAAAAGCGTTATTTTCAAGAAGTGGAGAGAATTTTCGTCCCTACGAAGGGCTTCAACATCGATGAATTGTCGTTCATGAGGCAGAAAAACGGTCATCGTGCAGAAGCCCACCCCTTCGGAGTCTCGCCTCTAAGGTCCTTCCAGTAGCGCCGCCTCTACTCTTCCATCAGGAACTACTTTCGTTCTTTCTCAAGAGAAATCCATACTGCTTTACCATGTCACACCATCATTCTCACAACCACCATAACCACTGTCACGGCGAGGGGGACGACAGCCACGACCACTCGAACGACATTACCCCCGCGCTTCAGTCCGTCCTCTACTCTCAGATTCAATTCGACTCAATCATTACGTTAAACGGTACGTCTCGAGCCCTGTACGTTCCTTTTCACTTTCTTTGCGCTTCGATTCAATCTCTAACGGTTGAATGCGGCACAGAAGCAACGCCGAAGTCTGGAGCTGCGATTGTCAAGAAAACATGGGCTGAAAGGCAGAATGATGAGCCAGAGTTGGAGAGTGACGCAGACGAGCAGTTGTTGATGTATATTCCGTACGTTATCTGTCTTCCTCGAACAGACTGCATCCCTCTTCCTTGTGCTCTTGTTGTTGCTGTCTAACTTACCCCGCGGTGCCCCTCCTCCAACTCAAATCACTATCGCTATCAAGTTTCGAGATCACAAGAACGCGCGAACCCTCAATTAACTGCCCATCAACTATATATAGATTCACCGGCCAAGTCAACGCCCACTCGATCCTCATCTACACTGCCCCAACACCATCTGCGCCCAAAACCCTCAAACTCTTCAAAAACCGCGACGATCTAGATTTCTCAACAGCGTCGGACCTAAAACCGACCCAGACACTCGAGATCCCGCAACCGATTCCAGGGGCTGATGTCTTCGAACTACCACTGAACCGTGCGCACTGGAACGCCACAACCTCCATCACCTTGTTCTTCGAGGATAACTGGAGCGATGGGGAGGAGGACGTGACCAAAGTTGGGTATATCGGGTTCAAGGGCCAGTTTATGGCTCTGAATAGGGAGCCTGTGAGCTTCCTGTATGAAGCGGCGGCTAACCCGAATGACCATATTGCGATTCCTGGTGTGAGTGGTGTTGGAGGTAGGATCATGCCTGGCCAATAAACAGGGGGAGATGGTCTGCAGAAGGCAGGATGAATCCACCGGCACTGTGACACCCCCGTCGCATACGGTCCTGATGGAATATACCACCGTATTGAAACGATGGGTCACGAATGTCACACTGGATTCAAGTTTGCCAGTCAAAGTTGCATCGCAAAATACCTTCCTGGGTGGATCATAGAGCTGGACTCATATCAACCAATTAATGGTCGATTATTCGACGCATCAAGTTATTGAACCTTGTAGTAGTTCGGGGCATATTCGAGAAGATATCTCTTCTCTATCTTAGTTATGTCTCGAATAAATGTCTTTTCGCCTGTCTGCAATATCTCGTGGAAGATTACCCAGTCCGCTTTCCGATTCTACGCTTACCGCGTGAGCTAGAGAATCAACTTCTAAGGATAAAAGGAGAGAGATTACTTACAAACATCAATGAGCTGGGGTGGGCATGGAGGGTTAGACCCCCACTGATCGTTTTAAAAGTGCCGTCAGGCTGCATTCTTGCTGCATGGGCGAAATAACCAGTCGTAAGGCATCGCTGTATTTGCTCAGCGGGCTTCGCAAGATCAACTTGCCGGGGCTGAGAGGGAAAATGCTCGTCGGCTTTCACACCAAAGCGTTCGAGGTATCGCTTGAGTTGGGCTCTGATGCTAACCGCTCGCTGTAGTGACCGATAGTTTAGGAGGTTGTCGCGACACCATTTGGAGTCTTTCTTTCCTTTTGTGACGAACGCTTGGTAAACGTTGAGGTAAGTCAGATGGTCACCTTCTTCGACCGCAAACTTTCGGCGACTGCTCTCCAACGGCTTCTTATCCCCGTCATTTTGAACCCAAACTGCACCTTGAAGGCTGACCATCGCAGCAATTGTTAGAATTTCGCTCAGGCAACCAAAGGACTGCGCCGAAAGGAGCACCCTCGCCATCATAGGGTCAATGGCAAGCTCTGCCATTCTTGTCCCCAATGGCTTCGTAAGCTTGGCATAGTCGTCAACGGCCCCCAATGAGTATAACAGCTCAAATGCACGTACAACAAGGTCCGCTGGGGGCGAAGTCAGGAAGTCAAACCGGACAATATTGTCTATTCCCAAGGCTTTGAGCTGCATTACCACAGGGGCCAGATTAGATCGCTGGATCTCCGGTATAGTAGCCTCAGGGAGTTGCTCATATGCCTGCTGTGTATAAAGACGGAAACACTTCCCAGGCTTCGTTCTTCCAGCTCGCCCGGCTCGTTGAACAGCTGCAGCCTTCGATATCGGCACTGCTGTCAATGTTTCGATCCCTGTGTTGGGATTGTAGGCTCTTAACTTTGCGAAGCCGCAGTCGATAACGTATACAATCCCGTTTATAGTCACAGACGCTTCGGCGATATTTGTCGACACCACCACTTTCCGCGTGTTTTCCCCGGCCGGTTCAAAGACGTACATTTGTTGGTCTGTCGTAAGGCCAGAGTAGAGAGGCAGCGGTTGCAGAGATTGAGCCTTCGGATGGAGCGTCGCAGCGCGTTCAGAAATCAATTGGACTGCCCTCTCGATTTCCTCTCGGCCGGTCAGGAAAACCAAAATATCACCGTCTCCTTCCTGTAAGTGGATGTCAAACACTGTTTTGACGCTCCGCTCGACGTAGTCTTCCGCCGGTGATTCAAGAAAGAGCATATCGACCGGATACGTTCGTCCTTCGATACTTATGATTTTTCCAACGCTTCCACCTATCTCACCGTCGGGGTCCCGCTGGAATTCGTTGCCAGCAAAGAAGCGTAGAAAGCTTTCTGCTTGTAAGGTCGCACTACTGACCACAACTCGGAGCTCGGAGCGCCTCTTCAGTATCTTTTTGAGAACCCCTAACAGTATATCTGTGCTCAGAGACCTCTCGTGTGCCTCATCGACCATGATTACTGAGTATCGCGATAAAAGAGGGTCTACAAGTGCCTCTCTAAGTAGCATACCGTCCGTGAGAAACTTGATTCTTGTGGACGCGGATGACTGGTCCTCGAATCGAATTGAGTAGCCGACATCCTCACCTAGTTTGCAACGCAATTCCTCCGCGACTCTCGCTGCTACCGTCGTGGCAGCCACTCGACGAGGCTAACATCTGAGCGTTAATGGAGGTTTCGGTGGGAATTACAAATAGTTGGGGAAGAAATATTACCTGTGTCACGGCAATGGCCTTCCCGCCTGCGCACCATCCTGCCTGGTCAAGATACTGGGGCAGCTGCGTTGTTTTCCCGCTTCCAGTCTGTCCAACAACAATGGTAACGGGATAGGTCTCCACGAGATACAGCAAGGCGGCCTTATGCCTTGCAATGGGAAGCAATGAGGGAGGCTTATATAGTGATGGAATAAAATTTGTCCCGATGTCCAGCTCCGAAGCCATTTCGCCAATGGTGCTGCAAATAGCTCGGAATGTCAACCGAATAGAGAATCAGTCTGTCAAATACTCCATATCAGACATCTCGAGGGCACACTGGGAATCTCCACGCTCGTCAATCTACCGAAGTTGTGTGGGATTGACGAAGCCAAACACTTAGTTGAAGGGTCTCAATTACCTAGGTACATTTTGAGAGCTTCCTCGTACTATTCCCGTTGTGGAGATATCACGTGGTCAACGTCACTGCGCATCCCCAAACAGACCAGTGGCTGATGCTTGGAGGCTCCGACTTGGCCTCCAATCGCAGCCAGCCTCAATTATCCCAATTGCTGCCTGCCTACCAGGGTTGTCTTCGCCACAGCTCCTCTTTCTTTTTCGTCTCCCAGATCCAAATCTGGCTTGCCCTTGCGATTTTGAATTTGAGTGTTCTTGTACACTTTGAGAGCTGGCAACATTATGTCGGACGGAGACAAGAGCGTACGCCGCCGCCCTCCATCCCCCGCATACACCTCAGGACAAGCCACTTACCTCTCAGTAGAGTAATAAGCCGCCCACTGGGCCGCTGAGTCCAAGACCAGAGTCCCCAACCACTGCACGCCCTCTGGATTTCGACGATGAGTTTCAAGAGACCAGCGTCACTGCCGGCTCGTCGGCTCCAGCCCAGCAGACCACTACGGAAGCTGCCCCGCCAAAGCCACCTCGCCCATTGTCTCCCAAACAGCAAGCAGAGAATACACTCAAAGAAGCGTTTCCCTCGGTGGAGGCGTCTGTCATCAAGGCCGTCTTAACGGCAAGCGCGTACGACGTTGAACGAGCTTTCCATGCCCTCCTCGGTTCGTGTTCTTGACCTAGTCTTTGGCCGCTGCGGACTGACAGACTTGTACAGGCATGACGGATCCAAATGCACAAGATGACTACGCTCCCCCGAAGCCACCACGCCCAACCGCAGCACAAAGGCAGTTGGAAGCCGATGAGCAATATGCTCGTCAACTCGCCGAACACTACAGTCGCCGAGCACAGCCGCCCCGTGGGGGAAACGACGACCCTTACAGCCAGCAAAGGAGGGGAAGTGAGCAGTCGGACGAGAAGGAGTACAACTTCTTCGATGGTACGTTTTCGTACTGATCAGTAGATTGCATCTCTGTCCTCTAACAGTGCGACAGATGATCTTCCCGTGATTCGTGAAAATATCCGCAAGGGCTTCCTTGACACCCAAAGTAAGGTCAGCTCATGGGTTCAGAATTTGAAAAAGCGCCTTGATGGCGAAGAGGAAGAGTATGACAATCACAATGCGCGCGAATATGGAGAGGAGCGTTATGGCCGACCGCGCAGAAGTGGCGATCTACGTCGTCGTAGTGGAGATAGAGAACGCTATGATGCGGATCCGCAAGTATTGAGTGATGACTTTTCGGCCCTTGAGCTGAGGGATACAGAAGGTTTTACTACTGCTGCATTGTGCCAACTTACATCGTCTTGCTAATGTGTGTCATAGCTCCTCCACCCCGTCCACCACGGCCGCTTGCGAACCCTTCGCCAGACAGACGCAAGGTGTCATTCCAGGAGGGACCGCCTACAGAGATTGGCAATCTCTATGATGCCTCTGAACCGGCTAAGCGTCCTTCCGGTGCTGGGCCAAAGCAGAGTAAATGGCAGCCTTTGTCGACGGTTGAACCATCTCCCATTGGGGAAAACGACCCGTTCAGCTTAGGTGATAGTGATGACGAGAAAGACACGAAGGTAAAAGACCAAGTAACCACTGAAGAAAGTGAACGTGTGCAGAAAGCCACAGGCGAGGCGGTATCGGAGGAGCTTGGTTCCCCTTCAAAAGACGGTGCTAAAGCAGAGAATACTCTGAAATCTTCATAAGCGCGCTCAGTTCGTTATTATTCAGCCGTTTCTATTTCCCTAGAGCCTAGTAGTTGATGTTGTTGCCGCCATATCTGTACTGTCTTGTCATTTATGCCATAGGTGATGTTTATGATACCAGAGACTGTCTTACTGGAAGCCGAGAGGCCTTAGTTCCTTGAATACTTATCATCCAACTTGTGATGTTACTATACTGGGGATATCATGGACCAATTGCAGCATCTTTGAACATTAAATACGGGTATCTCTCGAGGAATAAACAAAAACAATAGTGCATCAAAGGACTCGGATGAAATGAACAGCGAACACCAAAAGTACTAGTAGCTTTAGAGCAATCATTCCGGTGACTCGTTTGGGAGAGCACGCGAAGTGACGGCAGCTTCTTTCCTCAAGTCTTTTATCACGGTCTGGACCATGCCGAATCATCAGTGCTTAGCATGAAACCGCGGAAACATTCGAGGTCAAACTCACCGCAAGTGCATCAGGGTTGACTCCGTTCTCGATCAATGACACGCAAAGAGAGAGCTCGGTTCGGTCCAGACGCGTATTCTGGAATGAATGAGCAAAGTAATCCAAAGATTCTATCTGGGGATGATTTTGGAAAGCCAGATGGAAGAATGAATCAGAGTAGAGCGTACAAGAAGCGTTGAAATCTCGTGAAGAATGTCAATGACTTCGCGGGCGGCCTGGCGTTTATCGTCGGATTGCGGTGGCATTCTGAGGTAGGACGACTTGAGTGCTGCTTTCTCTGACTGTGCTGATTTAATCCAATGTATTTGACCGTGGATCTGGGGCTCAATCGTGCCAGTGGTGACAAGCAGCTTTGGTTTTCGTTATATCAACTTGAAGTTGTCACAATTGAAGGCACTGGCAGTTGGTGTGCCCTTGCCGACCTGCAGGTGGTAAGAAACTGGTTTTATGACGGTAATTACCAACCTCGTTCGGTTCAGGTTTGGACTTCAAGTCGGACTCTCTCACCTTTGACTGGGGCCATTCTTCTTCTAACCCCTCGACTCAAGAGCCATTGGAATACAACGTGCTACAGGATTGTTCCCCCCATCTCCAAAACGCGTCGGATGTGGATCCTGGAGGGCTCAAGAATGTTGGAGGATCTGACGATATCCGACATTCATTCCTTGGGCAAATCCCAGGCATTCGAGATCCTGGCCCAGATTGCACGCGTCGAGAAAAAGTCCTTCCCCGCCAGCGAGGCTTTCCCATTTTGTGAAGAGCTCTGGCGCAAGAAGCCTAACACGAGGGTGCTTTATGTGACGTGGACGTCACAGGGCGCACAGTCACCCCTGCCTTTGATTGCATATGCCGTCTATGCTCGGCAGAAGGGGGTAGCATGGCTGCACAAGATCTGTGTCGCAGAGCCGTTTCGCCGAAAAGGCATCGGCATGCAACTTATGGAGTATATTCGGGCTCGGCTTCGAAACGAAGACTGCCAATACATTCATCTCTGGGTCGATAAAGCGAGGGAACATGCGCGATCTCTGTATCTCCGGATTGGCTTTGAGGAACATGAGGAACTTCCTGATTACTATTCGCCAGGACGCGCTGGAATTAAGATGACTCTCGGCCTTGAGAGTGGCACTTGAGCATGCCCCTATCACTCCTGCGCCACTCCTTGGGCCGTTTGGCTTTTCAACCCTTTGGAGAGGGTTCTTTTCGAGGGTTTCATCTTGGATAAGGGGAGAATCTTATTCCTGGCGTCTCTCTTCTTCCCCGAGTCCTGCTGAAAATCAATGCACATGGTTGGCCCAAGCCGCTGTTCCTAGGCTTCTAGGAGCATCCCTTGCAGATTGTGCATTTCGCAACGTGAGCTTTATCGCGCCGGTCCCGCGTTCTCTAACCATTCCCATGCCTATGTGACGTCAAACAAATCCAGGTATGGCTTTTTTGAAGGGTCACGAAGGCCCGAGGATTCTCCTGTATAGAACGGGCCCCTGGGTCGGACACCCCGTGAGAATGTCCCCGAAGGGCACCACTTTCCCACCCGCAGCTACTTTTCGAATCCTATGCTCACTTTCCACAATCCAGCTTCTTGTTTTGCAGAGACAGGATCTCCCAGATGTTCTTCCAAGCGCTTGCAAACAGTGCTATTGTGGGTTAGAGTTCGAAAAATATACAACCTGGGCTGTTCACTATCCTTTTAGGGCTATGGCGCTCTTTGCACTTATTCTCCTAAGTGTCCTCTCTGCAGTGAATGCGAACTTAGTTGCGAATTACCCAATCAATGCGCAGCTACCTCCTGTGGCGCGTGTATCTCAGCCGTTCAGCTTCATTTTTTCCGAGGGAACCTTTGGCGGAGGCGACTCTCGAGCAACCTACTCACTCTCAAACGCTCCATCATGGCTAAAGGTGGATAGCATGTCTCGCGCGTTGTCGGGGACCCCGAAGAAAGAAGATACTGGATCACGGACGTTTGCCCTTATTGCGTCTGACCAGACAGGATCTGCTAGTATGCAGGTAACTCTCATCGTGACTGCAGAGGACGGTCCAAAGCCGGGGAAATCTCTCGGGCCCCAGCTGGAAGCGAAAGGCCCAACATCTGCTCCCTCTAACGTGGTCGTACGCTCTGGTGACTCTTTCTCATTTTCATTCGATCCGGAAACTTTCACAGACACTCGTCCGTCAACGGTCTACTATGGAACGTCATATCCAGATAACGCACCACTCCCGTCCTGGATTGGTTTCGACCAATCCTCGCTTCGGTTTTACGGTACCACGCCCAATATTGGGCCTCAGACTTTCAACCTTAACTTGGTTGCTTCCGACGTGTCCGGATTTAGTGCAGCTACCATGACCTTCGCGATAACCGTCAGCCCCCACATTCTGTCGTTCAAACAAAGCGCCCAGCCCCTATCTATTACTCAGGGGAAACGGTTCAATAGTCCTCGCTTTGCCGATACCTTGTCTTTGGACGGGGCCAAACCGACCACTGATGCGCTGGTACAAACGGAGGTCGATGCGCCGGATTGGCTGGAAGTTGATAAACAATACCTATCCTTCACCGGTACTCCCCCGGACGATGGGAAAAATGAGAACGTGACTATCATGGTGAAGGACACATATCAGGATGTGGCCACGCTTGTTGTATCTCTCCGGTACTCACAATTCTTCCGGCCTGGCTTTGATGAGTGTGATGCCGTTATTGGTCAATATTTCACATGTATATTTAACAACTCCGCTCTTACTGATGACTCCGTCCAGCTTGATGTCGACCTAGGGGAAAAGCTGCCATGGCTACATTACGATCGTGACAACAAGACTCTCTTCGGCGAAGTGCCATCACACGCTCACCCGGACAGTTATACAATCCGATTGACGGCTCGCCAAGGAGCTACAGAGGATGACAAACAGTTCATCATTAATACCGTTAAGGAGAAAAACTCCTCCGGGGCAGGAAGTAGCTCCAGTGATTCGGGAGGTTCCGGCGGGAAGAAAGCTGGCATTATTGCGATGGCAATATTCATCCCATTGGGCTGCGTGGGGATTGCTTTCCTTCTCCTATGCTGTCGACGTCGCAGGCAACAGTGGGCGAATCACCAAAAAGGGGAGGGATTCGAAGAGAAGGCACTACCGCCAGAGCCATTTGGGCCTGGATTATCGCACTGCCAGCCGTTCGAGGATACTACACAGGGAGATCCTCCTTCCATGGGCGAAGTTCCTCCACCAGGTTCGAAGCCTCCGAAATTGGAGTTAGAGCCTTGGTGGAATGATAATAGCGAAGGCAGGAATGTAACTACCCAACGAGCACTGGGAACAGAGAGCACTTTGCCAGACTCGGCAATTGAATGGGGGCTTATTCCGCTGCAAGAGCCCGAACAAAACGAGAATAAACCACCTGAGGAGCCCGCGCCCAAGCCTAATCGCTTATCTTTCCAGAGCAGTCCGCCGGTGCGAAGGGGTTTCTCAAATCGTTCTGGGAGGAGAGAGCCGCTCAAGTCAATTCAGCCAAGAAGATCACTGAAACGAAACTCTGCATTATCATCACGATCTAAACGGTGGTCTAGAAGATCGAGTGGTATTTCTTCTGCCTCTTCGGGGCTCCCAGTAAGGCTCAGTGGCGCGGGCCATGGAGCGGGGGGGATTGGACCACCAGGACATGGATTCGTGAAGGTTTCCTGGCAGAACACCCAGGCATCACTGCCGAGTGAGGGAAGCAGCGTTGGGAATCTGGCGCCGCTGTTTCCTCGCCCTCCGCCTCGCACAAAGGATAGCCAAGAATACTCGAAGAGGGTGAGTGTGCGTACCGTGGATCAAGATAGCTTGACCACTTCAGAGTCGGACTGGTTGGAGGCATTCGTCCAAGGCCGCGCAAAGAGCCGACATTCTTCCAACCCTTTTATAGCGGGGCACATCGGTCGTCGCGTATCGTCCAGCCTCCGCGCTTTAGAGCGAGCCCAGAGCAATGCGAGCCGAGCAGATACTCTCAACAGCGCTATAGACAATGATGGCTGTCTCCCGCGAGAGCGCCCTCGGTCGCTGGCCTTGTCAGGGTCCGTCTATACGGACGACTATCGTCATTCGACCTATTTAAGCTCTTTATCCGAAGAGTCGCTTAACGTGCAGCCGCTGGCAGCTCTGAAGAACGGGCCAAGCCAGTCGAGTTTAGCAGAGCACTATTCGAAGATTCTCGCACCCCTCCCTCGTTTCTTCAGCGAGCTGAGTCTAAACAATGCCAGGCGTGACGGCGCTGGAGAGGCGTATGATGCTGAAGAACACCAGAAGCTATCTGGCCCTCGTCGATGGTCCCGATCGAGCCCTTCACTGCAAAATTGGCGTCGGCTTCGGAAGAGCCCTTCGACGTCGTCAATGCAATACGACGCAAAGGCTCGCCGGGTGAGTTGGATGCGGACGGTTGAGCGGGATGCGAGCTACCAACGCGGCTTACAGAGAGAGCTCACAGAAAGCGTGCTCAGCGATATAGCATTTGTGTAGTGTCTGATTTGGAGGTGCTTATCCGGTTTGACTAAGTAGATACCATTCTGTTCTGTTTAGGGAAATTTTCATCTCGCATTTCCAATAATCGCGAAGGTTGTGAAATTATAGTTGGCATAATCTTCCAAGAAATCCCACAGCGTGAGCATCCATGAAAGATTTGGGAGCACCCTTGAGGTCCTCTCGTAAGATTCCGTTTCAGTTGGGGTTCTTCGGCCTAACCAAGGCACCGAGAGAGAGTCAGCGATGATTGGACACGGGAATGCTCCTCGACCTCAGCCTGGTGTGATTGACAGAGTTTTCACACTCCGGCCAATGGGGTTGAGGGACTGAGATTCCAAGCTCTGTGACAGTTGAGGCCCTCTCGCTGCTGCCAGTGGCTTTCCAGTTCGAAGCTGGACAATGGAATTGCAGGTCATGTGGAGTCAGCAGCGCTAAGCGTTTCCGTCAGTTTCATCACCGGCAGCACGCGACGAGAAAATTCTTTGCACCCTGATTGACCAAGCAGGAGGTTTCATCGGGGGTCTGAAATTAGGGTGAGGATATCGGACTTCCTGGGATTGGGTTCGTTAAAATGACTGTTATCCACGCTGGACACGGCATGGAAGCACGAGTGTAGAGGTAAAGCTTGCGAAACGCTGGAGTATAGTACCCTCGATGGCGCCCCCGGTCATCAAAGAACGACAGCATTTGTCTGTCTTTGCCGTGAACCCCTTTGCGAGAATTAAGAATCGAAGACTGGATGTCAAGACAAGTTCACTAATTAGTCCCCACCCGCTAATTCCTGATGAACGCCTTGAAAGAAGATGGCCTGGCCTCCCCCAGCTGGTTGTAAATCTGGGACTGTCCCGCACGCCGCCTCTCAATTCTGCCCTTGCCCTCCTTCTGGCACTCCCACCTGATTCTGCTCCCTCCCCCCTCTCCCCTCTCCCTCTTTTCCCAATTTCTCTCACTTCTCTCTCTAACCTTTTCACAGGCCTCCTGTGATTCTGGCCGGTTTCCTCATCTTTCAAAAGTTAATTGTGATCCGTTAGAAACTATGGGCCAGACTCTGTCAGAGCCTGTCGTCGATAAGGTGAGTGGACTGTGACCGATTGAAGTTTTGCTGCCTTGGAACCCCCTCTGTCTCCCTCACTCCCCACACTCCAAGCCTTCCGATTGCGATTCGAAATTCCTTCCCTATCTCGAACCGCTCCTATTTTTCAACGGCAATTTCTTCAGATGCGCCGTTGATATTTGCCCCTCATCGATGTTCCGTTCCTCAATATGGTCACGGACCAATCCGCGTGATCGTCGTCATTTAACCTGTGCTTTTTTCTTCGCCCGAGGAGTTCCAGAATTCATGGCTCATCCCTGCGGGGTCCCCATCCTCGCATGGCAAAGATGTCTTTTATTGCCCTCCAAGACGACCATTTCGCGTCTCTCTTTTCGCAGAATGGAACGCCTGAATTTATTTGCGATCATCGCTAACCCCCGGCACCGTTTAGACTTCATCAGAAGGTCAAGATGAATGCTGTATATATGGCGTTTCGGCCATGCAGGGCTGGCGAATCAGCATGGAGGACGCCCATGCTGCTGTCCTCGATCTTCAAGCAAAACAAGCCGGCTCCAGCGATAAACCAACCGATCCCGATAAACGCCTTGCTTTCTTCGGAGTATACGATGGTCACGGTGGGGACAAAGTCGCTTTGTTTGCGGGGGATAACGTGCACAAGATTATCGCGAGACAAGAATCATTCGGAAAGGGCGACATCGAACAAGCCTTGAAGGATGGGTTTTTGGCTACCGACCGAGCTATATTGGAAGGTCCGTATCTATTCTGATCTTCATTTCCGGTCCCGGTATTTCCGGTCTGACTTGGCTAGATCCGAAATATGAGGAGGAAGTTTCAGGCTGTACTGCCGCTGTTAGCGTGATCTCGAAGCATAAAATCTGGGTGGTATGTTTTCGGCCGTTTCTGCCGGAGGGAATCTGTTCATTGATAGTCTCTCGCAGGCAAATGCTGGTGATTCACGCTCCGTGCTAGGCGTCAAGGGTCGCGCCAAACCTCTCTCTTTTGATCACAAACCCCAAAATGAAGGTTTGTGGTCTTAATATCCCTGCGTGATCTCCCACCTGCAATAGTCTGATAATTTGTCCATAGGCGAGAAGGCTCGCATTAGCGCTGCTGGCGGCTTCGTCGACTTTGGGCGAGTGAACGGTAACCTCGCCTTATCGCGTGCCATTGGAGACTTCGAATTCAAGAAGAGCCCCGAACTCTCGCCCGAGCAGCAGATCGTCACTGCTTACCCGGACGTCACCGTTCATGATCTTAGCGATGATGACGAATTTTTAGTAATTGCCTGCGATGGTATGGTTTCATTCCGTTTGTTGCCTTCGATCAGATATCTGATGTTCCCCCGATAGGCATCTGGGATTGCCAGTCTTCTCAGGCTGTAGTCGAATTCGTTCGCCGCGGTATAGCAGCCAAGCAAGACCTGTACCGGATTTGCGAAAACATGATGGACAACTGCCTCGCCTCCAACAGCGAAACCGGTGGTGTTGGTTGTGACAACATGACGATGATCATTATTGGTCTCCTTAATGGCAGAACCAAGGAGGAGTGGTATAAGCAGATCGCGGAGCGTGTAGCTAACGGCGACGGTCCCTGCGCTCCGCCAGAGTACGGCAAGTCTCTCGAGAATCCCACGGCCTCCATTCCCTACTGACTGAACGGTGGGGTGTGCAGCTGAATTCCGCGGCCCTGGAATCCGAAACCAATTCGAAGAAAACCCGGATGACTACGAGATCGACCATGATCGCGCCCGGCCATTTAGCGTGCGTTCAAGTAGAATAATTCTTTTGGGAGATGGCAGCACGTTAATTCCAGAAAAGCAGAATGACGAGGAACTTTTTGACCACACCGAGGAAGACCAGGATCTCCCCAACCAGGTGGACCGACAGGATCCCGATACAGAAAGGAATGAACGCGAAGGAACTCCCGGGCCCCAATCCGCTACCTCCCAGACAGACGCTTCTACTTCCGATGGCTCTGAGCCATCAGCCAGTCCAGGGACACCGCAGAAACCCGCCGCCTCGTAGTACCGCTATGTCTCTTACGCCTAATCCCTTTCATTTTGGTCCCTGAAACAACTCTCGTGTGATTATACGACGTCCACACTCTGCCTTTCCGGCCCCGTGTCTTTGATTGAGTGGCCTTTGTTCCATTTCGTTGACTCCGCTGTTGGTTGGGGAAGGAAGTGGGAGTTGCGAAAGAAGGCGGTCCATTTCATCCATCTACCACCCTGTTCTCATTGTTTATCCCATCTTATCCTTTCTCGAAACTGTCAAGACCAATTCATCTTCCGCACCGCGCAGGGTGGAGGCTCGCCGAGGGTTTGAAGGCATCCCTACGTCCCTGTCATCTTCTTCCGCTTTGTTTCCCATGCCGCGAGCGGCAGACCTCATGAGAGTACGTTTGTTTCATATTTCGACATAAGATACCGCCACAACCACTATTACGAACATCTTCCAACTCCATTCATGATCTCAGCTGTGTCCTTATCTTTCTTTTCTTCGTTTTCTATATTCTCCGTCTTCTGATCATTGTCTCTGTGCTACGGTCTTCCCGTTATCAATGGCCGCTTGGATGCTTCCTTCTCGGTTGATCGATGACCTCACAGCTACCGGAAAGGTCTGAGGACGCCTTTTCACATTGCAACATTTGCACTTATGTCGGCGTAACCGGAGAGTTCAGTCTATGGCATGAAGATGGGTTTGTCGGCGGACGGAGTTCCTGGAAATGTGACGGATGCGATCGACGTTTGTGACCTGCTTTTATATCGTATGCAGATAGAATCCGTTGGCTGCACTTGTAAATACTCTTACGTTTTGTCCCTTCATCTGAAAGCTTGTGTTTCCGCTCGCTCTGAGATCATCTTGAGGCTTGAGCACGTCTAATGTTTTATTGAGCGCTGTGGTCTTGGAGGGGTACGGTATGTAAAATACCCCCACCACAGCCGTCACCGAGTGGGAAAATTCGGTGCTAAAGGTCGTAATGTTATTTCATTACAAGTCTCGAACCACGTGCCAAAGCTCCTTCAAATTCGTGGATTATTCGAATTTTTCCCTTCCCCTATTCAAAGAAGGGAAAGAAAAAAAATGCCACCAAAGAATTCTTCCAGATTATACCGTCGAAATAAATCTACTTCTTGAATTGTCTGACCTCCCATCGTGCCTCCTCCGCGTTATCTTTGCAGAGGACCCGCAAAGAGCCGTGAACCACGGGCCGTGACAGCTGTTGAGCTCTCGACCGGAGGCACCCGCAGGCTCTTTTTCTCTTCCATTCCGTCATTCATCCCACGCCTCAGCCAACTCGCTCCGATTCTTGGGCCATCGCTCGTTTTCTCAATTCCTTTCCCCCGAATCTCCCGCCCGTAAATCATCGACGGAAGTTGAGCAGTGCTCCCTCAGTCCAACATGTCCTCGCCGCAAGCTAGCAAGCGCAAGCGCACCAATTCCCAACATCTCTCCACAGCAGACATCGCCAAATCATCCACGACCGATCTCCTGCAACCTTCCTCACGCGATGCTTCTGGCGAAGAGGGTGACGAATCTACAGGCCCAGCTATGACGCCATCTGTCAATGCTGCCACCACCGTGCCTCCTTCAAAACGAGCTCGGAAGGCTTCCGTCAGCGAAGCCCGTGCTGCCTCATCCAACGGTGATGCGGCAAACGACGCTTCAGCGATCAGCAAGGAGGATCCAGGCGAACCTTCCGAAACAACGCCGGCCAGCAGTGACATCGAAACCCAGACAAAGGGCCGACACAGTCTGCATCTGAAGACAACGCAGGATGAGGGATTGATGAGGCCACCTCTCCCTGCCGGACTACAGGACCCTGCTGGGGGATATAAGACCAACCCTCCGCCGGTAGGGCGTCCAGTGCGGGTGTATGCGGATGGTGTATTCGACTTATTCCATGTCGGGTAGGTTTTGAATTACCAACTTTCCTTAGCGATTCCCTAAGCTTTGAAGTGTGTTTTTGCAACGTGAGGCTGACTGATATTCCCGCAGCCACATGCGACAGCTCGAGCAGGCCAAAAAGGCCTTCCCAGAGGTATATCTCATTGTTGGAGTGACCGGAGACGAGGAAACACATCTCCGCAAAGGCCTTACCGTCCTGAGCGGTGCAGAGCGGGCTGAAAGTGTTCGTCACTGCAAATGGGTGGATGAGGTTATTCCCAACTGTCCGTGGATCGTCACTCCGGAATTCATCGTGGAACACAGGATCGACTATGTTGCGCACGATGATTTGCCGTACGGGGCTGCGGAGGGTGACGATATCTATGCTCCTATTAAGGCTCAAGGGAAGTTCCTCGTTACTCAGCGGACAGAGGGGGTGAGCACTACAGGCGTCATCACGAGGTGCGTTCCTTCCCCCAAGCTCTGCTCTCCCAATCTAAGTCTTTTAAGAATTGTTCGTGATTACGACCGTTATATTTCTCGCCAATTCAAGCGCGGAGCTTCAAGACAGGAGTTGAATGTGTCTTGGCTCAAGAAGAATGAATTGGAGATCAAGCGCCATGTTTCGGAGCTCAGGGACAGCATTATGACCAACTGGAGCAACACCGGTCAGGAGCTGGGACGAGAGCTGCGGCAGCTATGGAACAGCCGGCCAAATAGCCCGGCTCCTAGCGCTAGAAACAGTGTAGACTACATCAGCTCACGTGGTGTGGTCAGTCCGACGGGCGGCAAGACGCACGTTTCCCGAGTCGAAGCGTTAGGTCGTCCCGAGAGTATCAATGGGAGGGAGCCAGATTTCGCAACCGGCTACAGTCTGGGGTTGATCGGAGGTGTTAGGGCCTGGGTTAGTCTCCTTCCCTTTGGTGTCATGTGAGCTGCAGCTAACAGCCGATAGATGCGCAGCCGCCGCTCCCTCTTAGAAAGTCGGGGCCAGTCACCGACCAGCGAAGAGGAGCATGAGTCCGAAATGGAACGCAACAATGGTTACGCTGGGCCGTCTGAACAGGCCCAGTGAATATCGGCGCTCTGCATCTCTTCATACGCTCAGTACGTAGGCTAAGCAGCTCTTGCGCTGCCCCCGGTTTCCCACTGACCCTCCATCCATACCGATGATTGTCATTCTATCAACGACCATTGGGGCCGCGGTCGACGGGGCTAATCCGAATCTTGCATTCGACTTTCACTTTTCACGTGCACAAACATATGCATCTTATCCTCTCTTGATCATCATCTACTGTACAACACCAACACCAACATTAGGGCACAAGCATGAAGGACACTACGGACGAGCATCTTTATCCATTTGACTTGACATGCATGGGACGAAATTGACACATCCTCTTTCCGATTTTCTATTTTTGTGATGGGCGACCGAGTATTTAGTTGACGTAATAATAATAGATGCGGATTCGCTTGGACGAATATGTTGGGAATTGTACATATACTATGAAGCCATAATAAGCGTGGAAGTTCTGCCATTCCATTCATTTCATGTCTAGTCAGGCGGATATAGGCACGTAAAGGCATCATAACTTCAAACACACGAGCGGTCTGTCTTGTCTAATCTATAGTTGAGTTCGTCTTGAATCTAATCATGAGCGCAAGTCTAAACAAGTATAAGAGCGATGCCAAATCCAGTCTTTTGCAAGCATAAAAAAAAAGAACAAAAGAAAAAACATGACTTCTAAAACAATGCTAGCCTAACAAAATGGGTATCATCAATGTTTGTCGTCAAATCCACGAAAGCACATTCATCCAGCCATATACCGAGCGAAGCTCTCGACTCAATAATTCACCCGCAAATCCCACTCACGCAGCAGTAATAGCCAATCTCGGCCTCACCCCGCGCGGCGTCTCAACCTCCTCCCTCTCGAACGCACACCGCCGCAGTAAATCCACCTGGGGCTGCAAATCCTGCACCCCCGGTAGGAGAGGCAATTCCGCGCCACGCTCCAAACACATCACCGTCCTCAGATGATCCCGAAGAAGCACCGCATCGCGCACCAAATTCTCCTCAAGCGCCTGCTTCGCGACCGCATCGCAGCGCGCCGTGATGCCTAGCTCGAAGGAGCGGAGTCCGCGGATGCACAGGAGGGGCGCAACCCAGGGCTCGGAGACTGCGAGGCGAAGGCGATGGCCGCCAATGACACCTCCGGCGCCGTTAGGATTTGCGCCGGGTGCGCCTGCGCCGGGGGGCGTGGGCGTGGGTGTCCCCGCGAACCGACCGAGATCGATACTCAGCGTCAAGTCCTCCAGCCCTTGCAATGCGGCGACGCGGGTCCAGAATAAAGCCCACAGCTTGTCGTTGTGGGTGTGGGAGTATATCGAGGACTTGTGTTCCTTGCCGGCCATGGGCTGCCAGACAGGGGTCCATTGGATGGCGAGGCGCTTGATTGAGCGGAGACGGTCCGGGGAGATGGAGAGGGTGAAGGCGATGAAGGTTGTGAGGTCGTCGACATCAAAGGTCGAGTTTGTGTAGAGGATGTCTGCGGCTTCGGCATAGATGGCACGGCATGTGCGGAGGACGGAGACGGAGGAGTTGCTGAGGGAGGTTGGGAGGGATGGGTGCGTGTGTGGGTAGAGCATGCTTGTGTTTGCGGCACTTGCGTTGCCGGTTGTCCTGGAGGATGAGGTGGTGGTATCCTGGTCTCGCCACCTTGCCGGCGTGCTGGGACAGCACCGGCGATTCTTGTCGAGCGAGGAGGTCGTGTCTTCGCATCGGACGTGGCGGATCTTATCCTTCACCTGGACGAGATGGACGACCTGGTCGCCGAATGCGTACTCGTAGATCGCGAGGCGGATTTCGAGGGGGAGTTTTGCGAATAGCGGACTTGATGATTGCGAGTTGATCGGACGTGAGTAGGGGTTTACTGGCGTCGACGAGAGCGTGTTGCCGTTGTCGAGGGAGGAGGAGAGAGCTGGCGGCGCACAAATCTTGCGCTGTTGGATCAGATCACGCACGGTTTCCTTCCATCTGTGACCGGAGGAGTAGTAGTGGAAGATGGAGTAGGGGTCCCGGAGGAGCCAGGCATCGAAGTGACGCATTGTGAGGGCAGGAGGAGGTCGAGTCTATACAGAGTTGGATCAAACGACTGGAATCCGGAATTCGAGGGGGAGGGGGGGGGGGATAAAGAAAACGTCAAAGCCCAGACTCGGAATCAAGGTTAAGAACCGGAGATCGAGTATCAAACCCAAAACTTGGAGGCAGCGGCGAGCCCAATCTTTATATGTACAGAAAGCCATCAAGCGACCCGTTCCTCCAACCTGACTGACTGGACTGGAGCCATCGCCAAAAGCTCCACTCCACCCACACCCAAAATCTTCTCTCATTCCATCCAAGAATGAGGGTTTCAGGGACAGCCCGCGCTAAACCCTCTTCGACGCCAGCCAATTAAGGTTCCACCCAAAGACACCGAAACTCTCGAATTTTTGAAAAGTGTTGAAGCTGCGGGTATTCTTTTCCGCTTGTGATTTTTCTGATTGGGCACTCGGTCCGTTTCTGGAGCTGCGATTCGGGAGTTTTCGGTGCCACAGCTGCAACATATGACGTTTGGCTGCAGGTGGCTGCAGGTGGCTGTCGGCCATGGCGCCAATGATCGACCGGTAGCGGGGTCATGGCAAGGGCTAGTCTTTTTTGGGTTTAGGCGTTTAGCGGTGAAGATTGAGGGCTTGGCTGCCATGAACGTCGTTCTTAGGGATTGAAGGGGATTGAGAGGCTATCTTGGGGATTGATCCAAGGCGGTGATTCTAAACGACATATTGAAGCCCATAACGTTATCACGAACCATCCCTTTTCCCTTCTGAGCAGGCGTTTTGATGGTGACAGGGGAGAAGATCTCGGAGGACTTAGCTCCGGCTACCAAAGGATCGTGCTAGGTCGTTAAAGGCATGGATCAGTGGAGCTTAACTTCCAAAAGCAAGGCAAGAATGCAGCCGGGTCTCGCATTCCAATTCAATTCCACCTGAGAGAGCACTGACTACCACTGTCAGCAGACAAACCTTGTAATTCATACATGCTTCCATTCCGTCATGTCTATCGTGTATCATGTACTCCGTGACTCTTAAAACACAGGTTGCATCTCGAGGTTCATCTCCCCAAGGACAGTCTTGCGAGCAAATCCGTCTGGCGTGTCTTGTGTGCGTGACGTGCGCTAGCTCGCTGCACTCCACTCTCCTTCACAACTCCATGCCTTGATTCTCGAAGTGCGCTCGCTGCAGCAGTGACGTCTTGATCAGTTGTTATCGATCTCAATCGACAATGATTGTCCAAACTCCACCTCGCCAGTATCTTAGCGTGTATCGTCCCCCGCGTTCTCCTCACTTGATTCTGCATGTGCTGGAGATGGTGGAGGGGTTTCGCGCGCCAATGCAACATAGAGTGCACTGCAAAGGATCAATGCCGAGCCGATCCAACTGACAGCGGACAACGTACTTCCCCAGACGGTACGATCATAGAACAGCGCAAACAGCATCTGTGTGTAGAGCATAGTGGTTGCTCTTGTTCCGGACGAGGAAGGCGCATTCGTAGAATCTGGCTCGGTTTTCGAATCTCTCTCATCGCCGCTGAAATGTTGATTGTGTGCCCTGGATAAACGATGGCTTGCAGACCTTTTACGAACCCGGGGCGGCGGCGGTACGTATGCCAATCCCGCTGTGAGCAGGAACTGAAGCAGGAACCCGCAAACACCAAGCCCTATGAGCAGCATCCATTCTAGGAGAGTTCCGGGCAACTCTAGCGGAATCGAGGGCAGGAAAATGATCGCAATGACCGAGACCATGGTGGTGAACAGCGAAAAATAAGTGACCGAGACCAGCGGGTGGCAGCGCTGACCGATCAGCCGAATGGATGTGTATGCGGAAGTTGCACCGAGCACCCCGATCAAAGCCATGACCACAGCGAGCACGCGGTGGGCCTGGTCGGCGTCACCGGGCTTCTCCCTTTCCATTTCGACCGAGTCGGCATCGCCTGCTCCTGACCGTAAGAAGGCGAAGGGTCGCGCGATCAGCACGACACCGATTAAAGACACGAATCCAGCAAGTTGTTGTTTGCGCGTGAAGATTTCGCCGGGTAGGAATATCGAGCAGGCGTAACAGCTCAGAATGGGCGCAAGGAAGGTCAGCACTGTCGCCTCGGAAAGAGGCAGATACTGAACCGAGTAATAGAGCCCGTAGACGCCCCAGAATCCACCGGCTGCGCGAAACACAAGGAGAGGGAGAACGGAGCGGTTGCCGAACGGTTGTGGGACCTTCACATACCACATGTACAGATAACTCACTACGACCGTAATGGACATGCGGGCGAACAAAATCTGTTCGTGTTAGCCTCCCTGGCCCGAATATCCATGCCGGCATTTCCTCCAGTGTTGGATGGACACAAGTAGGGGCGTACCTGGAAGGGCTTAAATCCCTTGCCGTCCCTCCCTTCCAGCTCTAATACCTGGGTCATAACATTCATAGTTGCCCCAAAGAATTGTGACAACATCACTAGTATCATCCCCTTGCCCTGGAGCCAAAAGTCGTTGGCGGAGCCTCGCGCCTTTTCAATCCATGACGGTGCCGGCGCTGGAGGCCCGGGTAACGGCTCAGTTAAGGGCGAAGGCGTCCTCCCTCCCCCTGCTGCTTGCAACAACGGGGTTCTTTCTCCGTCTGCATTATTGTGTAATCCATTCCCGGGAGCATTCGGCGATAGAGATCGAGTGTCGCTTAGCCGCGGCGAGGCGGGGGTTGACGTCGGTATTGACGCCATACCGTCGGAACAGGCGGGAAATATCGGGGGATAGGTAGGAAGTAAAGTCGAGAGAGACTATCTGATATCTCGAGGTATTCTCCCACTTTCGTAGCGTTCCGTCAAGCAGGCAACACCGGGACCGTGGCTACCCAGGAGAGATCAGAGGGGAGCTCGGCCAGAAGTCCAGGTCATAAGAAGAGAAGTAAAATAGGAGAGTAGGCTAATAATGGTCGTCAAGGAAAGACAAAGGAAGAAAATTCGAAAGGTAGCCTTGCTGGGTGAATCCCCGCGGCAAAGAAAACCCAAGAAAAAAGTTGAGGGGCTGGGCCAGATCTCCGGTTCGCGGAGGTGTATATCACCGAGCTTGCGCATGAACATTGTTATATTTGATTACATTTTCAGGCTCAGATGACTGCCGTGAGATTATCGAGCATGTACGCAGGAGTCTACGGCCGTCCTGAACTATTCTCGCATGAAGAATGCTGTGTGACGTTATTCCCTGTTAGGCCAGAGAGCTAAGCAGGGATACAGAAGATCCCCCAGTATCCCGATGTCCACTCTGGAGAGCGTTAAAATATACCCCGACATCGGCTCATACGCAGTCAACCTGAAGGTATCTACATAAAGGTAAAGGTATCACCACCTTTTTCCCGCAGCATATTCCCAACCCTCTTCGTCCCAACAATTCTCTCGAGCTTCAGTGCATCGTACTTGGAGAACAATGCGCGTACTCCTTCCTCAGCTGCCTCGACCACGCTCGCCGGATCGAGACCCAAGAATCCCACAACCTCCCCCCAAAAGACCGGGTTCTCGGGAACACCATACATGATGACTCGCTTGACGCCGCGAATCTGGAAGCGGCGGAAATGATGCACTCGCTCTGTGTATAGGAGCACAGACTGCCGGCCATTCATGAAATGGGAGCGTGCGCGGCTGACCTCCCGGGTCTCGGTGTATTCGGATATCGCGCCAAACGAAATGTTCATCGTCTGTTGTGAGGTGGCGAAGTAATTGCGCACGCGGACAAAGTCGAGATACGAGGGGATGAAGATGAGGGTGCCTCCCGCGCTGGCTTTGTTGCGGCTGGAGGTGATATTGCGGACGAGGGTTGATAAGATTGTGGTTGTAAAGTGTTTGAATCGGGCATCCGGATCTTTAGCTGGAGAGAGACAGTCGAAGCGAGAGAATATTTGCTTGACTGGAACGGGGAGCGGGATTTCCGAGATCGCTCCATTGTGAACTGGGGTCAGCTTAACCTTGCCCGAGACGTTTCGCATCTGCGTTGAGAAGACAGAGTTGATCTCGGGTGTGATAAACGAGGAGAGTAAAATTATTTGTCGAACGTATTGTGCATTGTTGTCAAGATACCACGTTCGGACTCGGCTAAAGTCGCAGCCGTGGGCTTCTTTCGGCTGCAGGTTCAGGTGTTTTAGGATATAGGCAACGTGGTCCCAGTTTTGCATGAGGAGCGCGTCTGCATGGTCTATGATGGCCACTTCAATCGATGACAGAAAGTCATGATCCCGTTTCTTGAGGCTGCGAAAATTAGTAACTTACTATAGATCAACATTGGTCATTCAAGCTTACTCTGCTTGATCCATGATCGTTCGCAGACCCAGAGGACTGGCGAGTATCAGGTCTGAAGTATAGAACTGTGTGAAGAACTTGAGTGTCTTCCGTGTGAATTTGAGCCCAAGTCGGAACATATCGTCATCATTTCCCCCAAAAAGCTCCCGAAAATCTTCCGTCTTGTTCTCCCACGCGGGATCATTCTCTGCAGAAAAAGTGTCAATGAATCGCTTCCTGTTCTCTTGTTGCTCAGGCTGGAAGAATCGAGTAATCGCTTCGACAACCCGAACACAGGCTTGCTTGGTTGGTAAGAGGTACAATACCTTGGGCCTAGTAAAGCCCTGGTCCCGCAACTCGAGGTCGACATCCTGCTCCTTCGCGGCGCGGGCATTGTTCTTGAGTACACGGTCACGAGTTTTCAAAACATGGTTTATGGCATGCACAGCAAGCAGTTCTCGCATGTTGGCAGACTCTGATGTCGTTCGAGCACCGTATAGAACATCTTGGTAATCGAAGATATAAGGAGCAATTTGCTGAGCATTTCCAGCGACGCTTTGAATACGTTCCACAGAAGACTTCAATTTTCGCTTGACCTGTCGAGCAGTCAGCTTAGGTCGCCTACAATAGGTGAGAAACCGACTTTGACACCTGACATGTTTTTCAAGGCTGGCAGTAGAGACACCTCTTCCGCATGCCCGGAGTCAGGAATCGCACGTAGAAGTTTCAGCCCGCCAGAAAGCTCCTTCTTCGTATTCCTCCACTTGTTGTCCGCTACAGCCTTGATCTTTTCAGAGAGTTCGGCCTCATTCGGAGACGAGAAATGCGACTCGAACGGGTCGTTTTCTGCAAAGTGAGAAGTTGACCATAGAATAAGAACAGCACATCTTACCATTATCTTCATGCTCACTATCTTCTTGTACGTCGCCACCTCCTTCCACCAAGTCCCCTTCCTCGTCCGGTTCTTGCTGTTGCAGGTCGTCAAAAGAATTCCCCTCCTCTTGCACAGGCTCTACAGCACCATTCTGAGTATCCCCGCTCTTATCCCCACGGCTATGGCTAGTTTTCCTCTTCTTGCGCGCAGGTCCTTTGGTATCCGCTGTTGCCTGGAGCAATTGAAGCAGCTCATTATACGGCTGTCCCGACTGTTGGTTGTCTTCGTCGCTATCTGAGGATGCGTCGTCGACGCCGCCGTCGCCCTGCATTTCGTCTTCAAATTGTTCCTCGGCATAGTTTTCTCCGCCAGACGAGCCTTCAGACCTAACGGGGGGGGGAATGGTAAGCCACGCCGCAAATAGTTAGCCATCGAGACCTCGACTCACTCACTTGACTTCATCGATGCGGGACGTTGTGAAGTTCCCCTTTCGCTTTACAGGGCCTTTCCCACGCCCTTTGGGACCTTTGCTCCGAGGAGGCGCCATTCCCCGTAATATGATAATCGCTGAAGTTGCAGAAGTTTATTGTTGTCCTGTCGACGGTTTTCTTGGGTGGATTTTCCGTACATTTTATGATCACGTGATGTTAGCTCTGCCGACTTTTCCTCCGCAAATGCTCGTCCGTGATTGGCTGGTTTTAGATCTTTACTACTGGAATACACTGCCTGATTCAAGTTTGTACTACGATCGGAAAACAATTGAGGGCATCAGAGATATACGATGAGGTGGATAATATTTATCCTTCCTTACGTCTAGAAATTTCTATTCTTCTCCTAGGGACAAAATACTTTTCGGTAAGAATTAGCCCAGTGTGCAGACAATCGGCTCCTCCGAGTCTTCCGTCTCGGTTGCATTGCTGTGCTCATCGTCTCGCTTGCTCTCGCATCCCGCGTCTGGTCCCATGCAGACAATCGAGCTATACAAAATGTTAGCGCTCACGAAAACCAAAGGCAGCAGCAGCAGGGCAACATACTCGTCTGGGAAGTGTCTATTGCAGGTGCCACCAGGGATCAGCATATCTCCCATCACTGCCTGTATGGTAGCATATTGATGGAAGATATCCCCCCAATTCGGCACAAGGGAGCCAATGCCGCCAGGAACGACTTTATCGAAGAGGGCGACGATAACTTCCTGTGCAAAGTTCTCGGCCATATCTGCGAGACGTCAGTTTTGGGGGCGTGTACGTGATCCACGCCATGTTGTACATACTGTTCTGGGCGTATGCGTCGGCAATGTAATTGTCTTTGTTGTATTCTGTGATCCAAGCGTCGGAAGCTTGAGATCTTGTTAGAAAACTTACCCTAGGGGGTCAGACGGTTCAGCACGTACATGAGTAATCCCCCTCAGAGGGATTGATATTACGGTCCACAGCATGGCCTGCTTCATGAATCCAGAAGCGAATATACTGGCCAATGTCGCCAGAATATACAATGTCACCCAAATCGGAGCTATGGACCTTCAGTATTCAAGCTATATTGCCAGGGCTGTTAAATACCAATGCACTTACTATGTCCAAGCCACGAGGTTATCAGAAGGTATAGCTGCAACCATAAGCAAACAGGATACAAGGAGAGAATATGACTATGAAGTACAGACCAAATTGATGGCGCACAATATTCCGTAGCCTCACCGGCAACCGACCGAAGTTATCAATCAACTGCTCTAGGGTTACCTGGGCATCATGATGTCGGCACAAAACCCAGGCCTCGTCGCAATCTTCGTAGTGCACGTTGAAGACGTCGATATCGTAAGGGCTTAACCCCTCGTTCTCAGCAACAGCTTTACACCGAAGAGGTAGCCCTTATATCATGTTAGATCGTGCATGCTAGTGGCAGCATTGAGAACGTACATCCATATTCCCACTGATCGTAGGTGCTAGGAGTTGGGTTGAGATGCTCATAGAGGATAGGATCCGTCTGGTCAAAGGGGACAGCCGGCGACATTATAGGCTTATCCAGCTGCGCAAGCACACCTGGATATCTCAGAGTCAAACAGGCAACCAGGGTCCATGCCTTTCGAGTCAAAGGAGAAAGCATCATGATGAGAAATTTCAATATCGAATCAGTAAACGCGAAGTTCTGTATTTCAACAGAGCCCCCTAGTTGAGGGGCCATGATGCCGCCTTTATACATGATTTAGCTCAAGCAAAGACCACTACTCCCTCTGACGATGCTCTTCATCTGTGGGGGCCGAAACGGTTTCCAGCGCTCCCTCCTTTTTGGCAATGGGCATCTCACGAGTGGGTTCAGCTGAAGGCGCTAACGAATTTCCCTGGCACTGGCCCTAAACAGCTTTGCGGCCGAACCATGTTCTCGACGAATTCTGAGCCCTCGACCACCGATACCACTCTTGATCACGGTCCAAAATTATTTATTACCTGGGAAATTGTGCCACGAAAATCTGTTTCTTCGTTCAATGGCCCTAATGCTTGCTTTTTCAGGAGAGCCGAGGGACATGTGTGGCTAGGTCGCTGTGCCTGGCTGGGCAGGGGCTAAAAGTACGAGCGAGGGCGGCGAAGCTGCGCCTTGGGAAGGGGTTCTTGTTCCAAACATCTTCAGCTTTCAGCAGCCAGATTCTTGGTAAGGATTTCTCCATAGTGATCGCCAGTCAGCAAATGCGCGCAAACCAAAGATGTCTCCAAGTAATCATGGAGACATCAGACCTCGATCATATTCACTCTGCTCAGACACACGGTGGCTGATGGCTTCGAGATATATTGAAGCTGGCGTGCGCGAGGACTTCACAAGACGTTAGATAATCATATCTCCTAGAGCGTCCTCAAAAGCCATGGGAAGAGGGGTTTGCTCCAGACATTCTGGTTTAGCGCTTCTCGACCCAGGTGAAAGCTGAGCTTTTACCACCTCACTGCCACGTTGACGCTGGCGGCGGCGAAGCGATCCAGAAATAGACCTTAAAGGCCCTCCTGTCTCCCTCAACGAAGCACCTGGGGACATTCTCCCAAGATTTCGCTGTTTGGCCCATTCCTGACAGAAAAATCTTGCAGAGTTTGGTCCTGAACAGGATCCTAACTAGGTTGAGCACCTTTTCGGGTAACCTTGAACGTTGATTCGGTCCCTATTCAGTCTCGAGATAGATAGAAGCTCCAGTCCAGATATGATCAAGTCACTGCAGGCGGGAAGGAGACTGGGCCCTGGACAGATCAGGTGACCAGCCACTTATCTTATCTTAGCGCGGTTCGGAGCGCGCACACACAATGTGAGCGCAGAACCTCCGCCGCCGAACTCAAGCGGGCCGGAAGATTTGGGTCAAAAAGAAATCTCCACTCCCAGCACGCCAAAGCAGGACAACTGAGTGCGAGAGAGTCTCAACCAGGCCTTGTTCCATCACCCCTGCTCGCTCTTGTCCTGCAATCATGGCTGAATCAGATTCTTTCCTTCACCTCGCCCGTCCTCTGGGACCTGTCCTGGCGGGGTCTGCCCCGACGACCGCGCCCTTGAACGTTGTCATCCAGCCCCAGGTATGTCTCCTGCTCGGCCTTGCGTATTGAAAGAAGACTGAATCGCTCATCTCTGGTGGAGGCTCTTTTCTCAATCCTCGACCACTCCCTCCGCCGCAACGCTGATCAGGAACGTGTAATTGGAACGCTCCTGGGAACCAGGTCTGAAGATGGCACCGAGGTGGAAATTCGCAGCACGTTCGCTGTTGGGCACACAGAGACGACAGACCAGGTTGAGGTGGATATGGAATATCAGAAACAGATGCTAGCTCTGCACCTCAAGGCCAACCCCAAGGAGATCCTTGTGGGTTGGTACGCCACATCGTCCGAATTAAACACCTTCTCCGCCTTGATCCAAAATTTCTACAGCGGTCAAGGTGATGGCACATGGCCTCACCCGGCTGTTCACTTGACCGTTTCTACCGAAGCTGGGAAGGACATCGAGACCCGTGCCTATATCTCAGCCCCCGTGGGTGTGACTGCCGAGAGAGCCGCCGACAGCGCCGCTTTCATCCCTGTACCCCACGAGATCCGGTACGGCGAATCGGAGAAGAGTGGTTTGGAGGCTATTGCGGCGGCCAGGGATG
Source organism: Aspergillus lucknowensis (assembly GCF_044049455.1). NCBI lineage: Eukaryota > Fungi > Ascomycota > Eurotiomycetes > Eurotiales > Aspergillaceae > Aspergillus > Aspergillus lucknowensis. Next base: position 1,098,142 of record NW_027263546.1, on the reverse strand, counting down.
CAGAGGAGCGCTCTTCCACGCTCTTCACGGACATTGAGGCTCTGGAGCGTGCGGTCGAGGAAGTTCTCGGTATGATTGACCGCGTCTCTCGATATGTTGAATCCGTCATCGACGAGGAAGCTCCCGCTTCTACAGCATTGGGCCAGTTTCTCCTCAATGCTCTTGCCTTGGCACCCAAGGTTGAACCCGCTGATATCGAGCGTGACTTGTATGCTACCTTTCCTCCTCACACGCATAGATGTATTGGCTAACCGTCTCCGCAGTAACAACCACATCCAGGACGTCCTGGTGGTCTCTTACCTGGCAAACACCATTCGCACACAGATGGAGCTATCTAACCGACTAGCAACCGCCCAGCTCACCTTGGGTGGGGAGTCTGGCTCTGCCGAATCCGGCACCCAGCAGCGTGGACCGCGAGGCAAAGGAGGCCGTGGAGGGCAACAGCGCACACAAGAGCGGGCTGTGGAGGAGGCTCGCGCGTAGGAGGATTACATTTCACCACCATGAAGATACCTTTTATATTTCTCTTCTAGCTGTTTCCAGAACATTTTCTCCACCAACTCCACAATATCCTCAATGCGTCCCCGCATCCCATGTCTAGGGCTTCAAGGAAGGACATCCTTTTCGTTCGTTCATCATTCTCCGTTTTGGGTTGTGTCTGTGTTATGACCAGGTAAAGTTATGAGGAACGCATGGGAATGGCAAGGGAAGAGGAGACCACAAAAGCATCTTTACGAGAGCGAATGAAGGGACCAAAAGACCGCCGCATATGGGAGTCAACTAAGCCTTGATCAGAGCTACGGCTACGAAAAATGAAAGAGATGTACATGAATCTGACACAGCGTCCCATGTTTGTTGTGGTTGATGATGTAGGAACGATCTGAAGTAAAAGGCCTAGGACGTGTTTTTACATACGGTAGATGTTCTGGGAGGTTGGGAGTTGAGATCATGGAAGCTGGAGTTCAGTTTCAACGTAACTGACCTGCGTAGAGATGGATAGTAAACCAAGCAACTGTAACCGTGAATATGACCCCAACGCCCTCGAATGCATGTATAAACATTGTGCAAATGTGGATATCAACCTAGTACCGACAACGCCATGGTCTGCCTCGAATAGGAAGATCAGAGACAAAATCAAGTAGTAACCTTCCTCTTCTTCATCGTTGCATCCTCCCCCGCATCCGAATCGCGCCCAGCTGCCCTCTTCCCCTTTCCTTTCGATTTTTTCCCATCCACGGTACCCTCTCCCAGATCCTCGAGGCCCTTCTTGCCGGCATCCTTAAGATTCGCAACCCGGTCATCATTTTGATCGAACTGCTTCCGCGCCTCTTTGAGTTCGCGCTCCATGCGCAGAAGCTCCTGGACACGGCCAAGTTTGTTGGGGTCACGGCGCAGCGCGAATCGAAAATCATCAACCTTGATCTTCTGCCGGCGGGAGTAGTTTGCATATTGTGCGGCGCCGTGGCACATCTCTAGCACGAAGTCGGTGACGATTTCGTCGAGAACACGGACGGTTTCGGGAAGGGGATCAGATGGATATGACGGGTGGGGTGCTGAATCACCGTAGGCGAGGAGAAGTAAGCGTACTGTGATGAAATTCGATGTTAGTATCACATTTCTGACGCCTATACTGATTGTCTGCGAGAGCGGAAGAGGAGACCAACAGTCTGAGGCAAAGTTCATCTGCCCCTTGTGCCGAGCGGCACGGGCCCTGGGTTCTGCCATTTTCTTCTTGCCTTTTGAATCTCCTCCCGGTGCTGGTGTCCCTTCCCCTTGGGGGATACTATCGGTGTTTGGTTTGAATTGGGGTTTATAACCACAGCGAATCAGGGCAGTGTCCTGAGGGTTAAATGGCCAAGGTGGAGCGAGCTGTCTCGACACATGGCCAGGGTCGGCCGTTCGGGAAGGGCTTGTCGCTGCAGCTCTCAGGTTCTGCTGTGGCTGGACAGATACAGGGCGCGATGGAGAGGGCCTTCCAATGGGCGTTGTCGAGGTTGGAGCCGGAGGTGCAGATGGAGTCGGGACACGGCCAGCGAACCGCACGCGCCGGCGGTGAGAATGTTCGATGACGGGCATGGCGGCAGAATGAGCGCTGGCGGCGGGACAGCCTGTTCTTCAGTGATCTGGTCGGGAGATAACCCTTTGAAGCCTCGTCTTCCAAAATCTGGCTTGATCGTTGGCTTACGTTTGGACTCCCGACGAGATATATTACTGGCTTGGAACCCGAGGATTTTGCCGTGGTGCTGTCAAGATGGTGAGTAATGGAGAAGGGGGAGAGCTCCAAGCCACAGATGCGAAGGAGCAGGTGAGAGAGCTTCTTGTGAGAAAGCTACTAATGGTGATGCAGTCTGCCCTGTTCAACTTCCAATCTCTTCTGCTCGTCTTCCTGCTTATCATTTGCACGAGCGCCTACGCTCATTCGATCATGCCTGGGATCATGGACCGGAACCAGAACGGGTAGGCCACCCTGATGCTCGTCTCAAGAGTGATCGTCAGCTGAGACTTTACAGGTTCTTTGGGATCTTCTGGAAGTGTGCACGAGTAGGAGAGCGGCTAAGTCCATATGTCAGTATATGTTGTGTTCTGATGGCCGTGAGTTTCCTACCCTTCTTGCCCTCCAATTGAGACGCCAGCAGCGGACTAAACCAGAGCTCCTTATCAGGTCTCAATCTTTCTCGGTGGTTGAATGAACTTCCTTAGATCTACTTAATGACCTCAAGAAAACTGACCCTCTCAAGCGACCCGGCGTTCTTCGTTGAGGTGGTCTCTGTTACATGGGCGTTGTGTTATGAAGATTTCATTGCGTATAGTATTTGTAGTATTATTGTACAGGGCTGACGACTTACTCCACCCCATAAAGTAAATGTACCCATGCACCATGGACTCTCATCTGAGATGTGGGAAACTGATTGTTTTCGCTGAAGATGCAAGCCAATATTTATAATCCAATGCAAGGTAGAAACAAAATGAATAATGACAATGGGTATCTCATGCTTTCGGCTTCATGTTGTCCTTCAGTCGCTGCAGACCGTGGTCAAGGAGGGACGCAGCCTCCTTTCCTTTCTCCAACTCAGAGTCTGATGAGGCAGAGCCTGGATCAGAAGCTTGATCTAACTCGTCAATAGCAACCCACAGACGCTCGGGATCCCGTAGGTAGCGTAATGACCTCACTGAATACTCGTCCATGGCGAAGCCTTCGCGCTCCATCTGCTTGATCGATTCCGCAAGTCGGGAAACTTGCTGTGAATTGGCGTAGTTGTTGATGATCATGTTCCAAGTATCCAAGGAGTATTTCACATTATGTTTACTCATCATTGCTCTTACTTTCTCCGCAGCGAGGGCTTGCTTGTTGAAGACAAAAGCGCTCATCAACATCGTCCAGGTTCGAACGCTTGGTCGGGAATGATGCATCTCGCTATTCTTGATTTTCTGAGTTCGGCCGTCTCCGCCAGCAGCGTGCAGCATGTCTTCGACAAGACGTACCGCAGATCGCAGTCCTCGGGGGTCTTTCCGAAAAGCTACCAAGAACTCATTATATGTATGGTCGGTTGCAGCGAGCGGTGCGATAACTTCGTGACCCTGCAACACAAGAGATCGGTATCGATCGTAGACACGTTCTGCAGAAACAAGATTTTTGAGACACCGGAGATAGGTCGCAATCATGATGTATAAGGCAACGACTGAGGGCGGAGAATTGCTACTCCCGGCCGGCGCGGTATAGTGATATGGAATGATAGAGAGCTCCTTGAGCGGGGTGATGTCGTGCAGTTGGTTATACATGTCCAGCATGGAGTAGAAGACCTCATTTGGGTCATCATCTATGTTAATTCTTTTCGCAGTGAAGGCGAAGTGCGAATGAAGGATCTTGCTTGAGATCCACTTATTTTTGTGCAGTTCCTCCTTAGGTTGAATTTCTTGCAGCAAAACTCCAAGGCGTTCCCTATTGCCTGTGGCAACAGCATCTGTGAGTAAAGCCAAGTAGGTGTATGAATCGGGGTGTAGTTTGTGGCTTTTCATGTAATCGTGTATGTCGTATCCGACCTGTGAGTCACCCGTCTTAAAAGCATTTGACAGAACAACATTCATCATGTCTCGAGTGGGCTGGACCCCCATCTCAAGCAACCTGGGAAGGATGCGGAAATTGCGATCGCTGCTATCATTCACTACAGAGTCAAGCGTCAGTAGCTTGCAGCAATGGCGAATAACCTCCTCCGAATCCAGAGAAAAATCAGGATGCCTCATATTCTGTACTGCTTGTAGGGCTTTAATGGCGCTGTCAACGTCTTCGAATTCTGTAAACCGCTTCATATAGCATAGTAATGTTGCGGGTGTCATGTGAGTCCTCTTTTTGCGTGTGACACTCCAGGCATAGTAAACATCGGCGCGGTCTGCTGCCATTATAAAGAGTCGAGCGGTGGACTGAGGCATATTGAGAATAGGCCAGGCGTCCGGATGTAGACAAATTGTAATAAGTGGCCGATCCACATACTGAGGGAAGAATCTGTTCAGATGTGTAATGCACTTTGATACCATCAAAAGCACGGGTTTATCGCGACAACGGCAGGTGGCATGCAGAAAATCTGGTACCAGGCGGGGGTAGCGATATAATAACCAAAGCGACAAGCGGTGCCAGTGACCAATCTTTTCCGTTTTGCTCAATGCCTGCCACGCCTCACGGAAGTCTTCTTTCGAATCGGCTTTCAACTTATCGAGAAGAGCCTCGTCTCCTTCGCTCAAGTCTAGTTGCACGATGTGCTTCTGAGGCTCCCTCCCAAGCGCAATTGCTTCGCCTATCTCGTCACGAGCAGCCATCCACTGGTGAAGTGCTGCGGGGCTGTCAAAGAGCGTTTTTGACCTAATTGACTTCTCCGATTCCCAGACTTCCCTGCTGACGTTTCTGACGCTCCATCGCACCTTCCCATTCTTCAAGGGAATACCATAACGTACTTTCCCGACTTGCTCATGCAGCACATTGGGGTCCGGACCACGAGGGGAGCGAACTCGGGAGGTGGTGGGCATTCGGTCCGGAACAAATAGCAGCTCGCTGCGGTCGGCTTCGACATGAGTGCCTGTCGATGGCTCGGCGGCATAATTGTTTGGGAGATCAGAAATAGTCGAGGTCGGTTCACCCGCAATGGAATCATGGGACCCGGGGACGGTGCTCAAATCAGCCAAGATCTCATCCGGAGTAGAAATATTGGATTGAGACGCATATCCGGCGATGTTCCTTGCTCCTACGTGCGTCTTAGACCGTTCATGAAGTCCTGCGCGGAGCTTCTGTTGCGGATGAGAGGTGGGTAACCCGGCGCGGAGGCGAACGAACAGCGAGCGATGCGGTCGAAAGGACATTCAGAATCTCTTGGTTGCATGCATTGATCATCAAATTTAATTCGGCCTTCGATGGAGTTTTTGTTTGGCGAAAGTGAAGGAGACACATACGGAGCAGAGTGGGTTTCTCGACACCAAGTCATCGCCATGAAATTTCTCCGTTCATCTGTGGCTGGTGGGTCCCAGAAACTGTGGCTGAGCCATTGCCATTTCGCAGCTCAAAGATCACCACGAAGTCTTGCAAGCTTCCTAAGAAACCGGCGACCCTCTCCGACAAAGTTGCATGTCACCTCTTCCCGACCTGGAAGACACCATACGCATAGTATAACGGTGATAGCGAGTTTGCCTTCCCCACCTTCGTCATGGCGTCTAATCACGCCTCACTCGATGCTGCCGCAACGGAACGCAAAGCACGGCTTGCAAAACTTGCCGCGCTGAAGCGCAAGCAGCCAGAACACGAATCGTCAATAGGCATCGAATCACAGGAAGAACATCCAAAAGATACCCCCGATGTGACGACGAAATACCTCTCCGGAAGGAATTATGACGCCGAAACTCGCGGGCCCAAGCTGGGTTTTGACCAAGCCCCAACGGACGGACAAATCACCCTAGAATTGCAGGCGCAAGAGATCGCGAGGGAAGTTGCGGAGCAAGCCAAGAAGGATGAAGATGCGGACCAGCCGATTGACCTTTTTAAGCTGCAACCGAAGAAACCCAACTGGGATTTGAAGCGGGACTTGGACGAGAAGATGAAAATACTCAATGTCAGAACACAAAATGCAATAGCGAAGCTTGTACGACAACGCATCGAGGATACACAACGTGCAGCTAAGGCAAAAGGTGCCGCTGCCAACGGCAACGGGCAGGGGGAAGACGTCGGGATCGAAGGCGAAATGCTCGTTGAAGGTATCCACGTTCGCGAACGAGAGGAGGAGGATCAGAGGGAAAGAGAGGACGAAGACCTCGCATGATTTTTGATCCCTAAAGGTGGTGTATTGGAGTTGTTGTGATACGGGACATGCATTCTTATGTCTTGTTTTCTAGGCGCTCACTCTGGGAACTGGTTCATTAAAGGGCGTTGAGGACTTGCATTGTGATGACATAAACTCTGCTATTGGTACATATTAATACAAAATTCTATCTATGCGCTCGACTCCTGCTTTTCTGCTGCTTGCGATAGTTAACTTTAGCAAGATTATCGGCCTATATTCATTGCCTGAGTGAGAGCCAGTCGCTTGCTATAGGGGCTGAGACTTCGCTCGCGGCGGGGTGGATGAGGATGATTCATTGGATCTTCTCGCCGCTTGTCGTAGAGATTAGTATGTTGCGCTCCCGGATGGGAGGGTCGAGTGTGGCCTCGCCTAGGTGCGATCTCCTCAGGAGATATTGACCGTCTCGCCCTGGTAGTCTGGACTCTGTCAATATTGTGACTGCGACTCCGATATCTGTGGTCATCGCCGCGCGAAATATCGCGAGCGCGGCCTCGTTCCTTCGGACTCGATTCCCGACGTCTTCGCCGTATATTCCTTTCCGGGGAGCGTGTGCGCGACCTCTCTCTTGATGAGTACGACGAAACCGAATAACCGGAGGATGAATCACTATGACGCCTCTTCCTTGACCATGAATGACGGGAGGTTTGTGATTTCCCCCTCACCCCTGCCCTTCTGTCTTCGTATCGTTCCCGCCTGGGGGATTCAGAGCGCGATCGATTCGTGGATATGGTGGATACGGAGCTCATTGAAGCCGTTGATATCGACCGAGTCCGCTTCGACGCCTGCCCTCGGCCGCCTGGAGGATCGAGTTCATCATCAAGGTCCCTTTTACGGCCGCGCTCTTCTTGGCGTTGAGCCAATAGAGCATCCGCGGTTCCCTTGCTGAATTTAGTGAGAAAGTCTTCCTTCTCCGTGAGAATAACTTCATGGACTCACATTCGCGTAGTTTCATCTGGGGCGTCCATTGTGAGCTGTGGGCGCAGTTTCGGGTTCTGTAATTGCTGTGTGCGCGAAGGACGAGCGAGATACGGCCGCTCTTGAGCAGTTACTTTGCATTCATAACTATAATGACGTAAAAAAGAAGGTCAGTAGATCTGACTCCAGAGTCTTAAGCTGGAGACATATCTCGTTTCAAACATTTCTGGCAGAGTGTCGAGGCTGTCGCCTTACTGGGCCCTCGCACGCCAGGAGCGTTACGGTAACGATTCATCCGCACGTTCGCGACAGGGGATGGATGGAAGAAAAGTTTCCACTGCCAATCTGGCTTTCAAAGCGGGCTGCAGAATATCAGAAATATAGCTGGTCCACGGGGTAGCGGCTTGCTTCTTCGCGGCTACTCAGGCAGATGGTGTGGAGTGCCAGTTATAAGCGCGCGGCTAGCCCGGCCCACGAAAATCTAGCGAGCGAAAGTCCGCGCCCAATCTTCCAAGGTTCGGTCTGGCTTTCTCTTTGTCTGTCCGTCGACTCTTCGCTTCTTTCCGGTTCAAACGCCTCAGAAGCAACTCCACCCGTCGTCGTCCTCTGTGAATAGTGAGCTGTGGATCTGCTTCAGTGGACGAAGAGTCATCGTCCATACCCGAGTCTCTCTTGCTGGAAGTTTTCCTGCCTGAACGGGACTATTTAGCCCACCTCTTGACTGGCAAGAGTGGTTAAAGAAAGTTATGTTCAAGTCTCTCTGACAGTCGTGTAAGACCAGCCAATTTTCGCTCCTTTGCATTCCTGCTCCGCCCGTCGTTGGTTTCCACCATCCTCCTCGACTATCTCCGTTTCTCTTCATCATCACCCGGCGAAGATCACCAGCCTTGGTCTAACGTCTCGCAGCTTCCTTATGGCGAATTACGTTACCCAGAGATATGTCGTCTTTCGTTTTTGGCTTGTGTGAAGTGGGATTTCCTAGTGGCTTTTTCTCCATTCGAATTTCGGTCTCCTCGTGAAAATCCGCAAAGCGTGAACTTGCTGCGTACGGCTCTGTCCCGTCGGGTTTCACCCTATACGACTCACCTGTACCTATTCAACAATAACGCTTTGAAGGCAATTGCAGAAAGGATCCTTTCGAGATCGTTGCCCCGTGTGTTTTCATGATTATGACGTCGAAAACGTCCCTGGGAGACGGACCCCATCTGTCCTTTGCGAAGGTATGTCTTATGCTTCTTCAATGCAAATTCTGTGAACTCATAATAATGTACCGGTCAGATTGCTGCTTTGCCCCCGCGATTCAATCCGGAAGTTTCTCTCGCACCTGATGAAAATGATAATTTCCTTGAAGAGTCATCAAGCTCAAGTCCACAAGGCTCGGCCGACCGTTTATCCAGCCGAGAGCGTCAGACTTCCACCAAAGCGGAGGCCGGCGGTATAGATGAGGATGCCGACGGTTTGTCCCGAGCCGTTCAAGCAGTCGATATCTCAGAGAAGAAGGGCCGGGAGATCGCTGAGTTCCCCATAGAAGACCAAGAAAATGTGTCTTTAAGAAGGGAGAATTCGTTTGAAGATGATCGCACCCACCTTTCAAATTCGTCAACCAAGCCAACGAGTTTTGACTCGAAAAGTATGGCGTCCGTAACTACTTTCGCAATGGATGAAAAGGATTCCTTGCGTCCCGATGACAGCGCGAGCGTACAAGCCATAGACGAGGAAGAGTCGCTTTCGGGACACGCCTCCGGCGCACCAAACTCACTGACAGGTTCGGAAGCTGGTGCTCGGTTCAAAGATACACAGAGACATCGAGTCCCTCTCCACAACACAGTCTCCATCTTCAGCGATGGCTCCCAACGAGCTGGTGTCAGCATGGCCGACTCCCTGGCCAACAATTTCGTCGTCGCCGGCCCAGATGCCTTCTCCGGCCGAGCCATGCATGGGTTTCCTTCAGAGCCCGATGAGAAGCTTATCGAAGCTATGAAGTCTCCCAAAGATCGCCTTCTCATCCTCCAGCTGGAAGAAAAAGTCAGGAACTTCATTCAGAACTCCGAGTAAGTCTGAAATTAATCACTTGGTCAGTTCATGCGGGAGTTGAACTCTCCATCTAACCTTCCAACAAGGGAGCAATCTCTAGAACTACCCCCTTCTAACGCGTTCGGCCGACTTCTTGCCCATAAACTAGGTGATTATTATCATCTCACCCACTTTGTGGATAATAATGTCACATCGGTCCGACTTCATCGGACTCCCTTCTGCCGATTGTGAGTTACCTGCTCCCCAGCTCTTTTTTTTCTCTTCTTCTTTTCCGTTTTCCTGTTCCCCCTCTCTATTGAGTTGAACGTCGAATTCATGCTGATTGCTGTAGACCAACCCCCCTATCCATGATACACGCTGCCGCCAACAGTACCCCGCCCTCTACAATACCGGCCATGAAGATCATGCGCCGCGCAGACGGGGAAAGGCCGTCTACGGAAGGTAGTATAGCGGCAAGCTCTTCGGTTCCTTCAAAGGCTACGTCGGAAGCTGGCGACAGTGGCAATGAAGCAGAACGCAGTGGCTCAGCTACTACCAAAGACAGATTGTCCCTCACTAGAGAGGAGCGCGAAGCCAAATACCAGGAGGCTAGGGAGCGAATATTCCGCGATTTCTCGGAGGCCAAAACTCCTGACATGAATGGAGACCATAGCACAGATGTTTCCCGGTCCAGCTCTACAAGCGGTCGCAAAAAGGCACATCGACAGAAAACACCTCACGATGACAGCTTCGAAGCTCGGTCTCAGTTCAACGCGTACTACCCCGGAATGCAGTACAACAGTGGATCCCTACCTTACAATATGGGAATGCACGATCCTTCATTTTCCAGCCAGCCTTATATGGTAGGTCCTGGCGTGATCCCAAACAACATGGGGTATGTACCGAGCCAGAGTGGTGCTATGTATCCCGGGCAGGTGAACGTGAACGCTACGGGGCATTATCAAATGCCTGTATCTCCTCAGATGGGTGCAGGTAACCCCTGGCAAAATGCAACAGCTCCTCCACAATCGCCTTACGCTAGCTATTCCATGAACCAGTCGCCCGCCATGACGTCGGCAAAACCCGTTGCAGCGATGAATAACTATCCCGTTCCAAATTCCATGCAGTTTCAATCGAGCCCCCCTGGCTGGTCTTCTCCGCCTTACCAAGCGGCTTACCCACAGCCGACTCACCGCAATCAGGCGCCGATTCCTTGGCCAAACTATCCACCGCCACCACTCAGCACGACCTCTTACCCTTACACCCAATATCCCAGCCAACCGTTGAATAGCGGCGTCCCAAACCACCCAAACACACACCCTCTGCCGGGGAGCTTCAATAGATCCCATTTCAATCCTCAAACCCGCTCTTTCGTTCCGGGTGGTGCTGCTGGCCCGGGACGACACCAAAACAAGAGTAATTCAACTAGCATGGGATCGTATCCTAGCATGCAGGGAAACGTGCAGAATCATTGGAATGGATACCAAGATCCCAGCAGCAAGAGCCAGGAGTTGGCTGCGACCAACATGCCTCGGGGACCACTTTCAGGAAGCAAAGATTCGATTGCAAAATGGGGAACGCCCTCTCACCTACCCCCGAAACCACCTCCTTCCGAAGTCCCTTCTGACTTCGAGCTGAAGCATCGAAATGGAAACTCCGCCAGCCCCGCTTATACCGGCAACACGATACCGAACTCCATCAATGGCCCGCTGGTCGTTTCAGGAGGCACCGGCTTGGCGCGGCCGAACTAAAAGAACACCTCTTCCTATGTATCTTACCTGGTAACCCATGCGGTCTAGCAGGAACCCTATCATCATTACGGGTTGTGGTAGATAGACAAACTCTGGAGAAAGTTCGAGACAGATAAGCTTCAGATTGAGAGGATGAACAAAATGGAGAATGACCTGATGATGTGAACACCGGCATAATAGCACACTTTAGCCGCGGGGCCCGTGGCGCGCAAGGTGTGCTTGTTGTTGACACGCCTAGCGGGTGGGGACTGATGCTGAAGATTATAAAATCATGGACGTCCGGCTAGCTACTAATATTAATGCTCTCGAACACTCCTCAATCTCCCACATACTAAAGTAGTATACCTTCAAATCAACCCTAGAGTAAATCATATGACAAACAATGCCAGCAAGCGGAGGTCGGAACATCTTGTGCTCGATCTGGAGGGCGACACCTACCCGAGAAAAGACAGTTTGAAATCCGTATAATGTACACACAGTGCTAAACAGACAGGGGATCTAAACTACTTAATTTGCACCGAGACGATTCGCCCCAAAACACACCTCCCCTCTCAGACGGCAGTGCTTTACCGACCTCTGAACGTCCTTTTCCTCAGCATCGGCGTCGGCGTCGGCCTTGCACTTTTTCCCACCCCCGCCTCCTCGTTGAGTGATACTCGCGCAATCTCCTTTTCTAACTCCTCAACACCGTCCTTTCGAAACTGTGTGACCTTCCGCACATTCATAAGGGTAAGCTCATTCAGTGTCTCAAGCCCCTGCTCTCGTCGCCGCGCAACTGCCCTCGCCGTCAGCGCAAACCGCATATCCTTGGGACCATCAACAAGCTCCAAAATCGCGCTAGCGGCCTGGTCATCCTTCTTCGGCTCGACTCGTAGGACTCTCGTGTATCCACCGGGGCGGTTAGCATAACGTTCACGGAGGGGACCGAATAGCTTCGGGAGGATTTCGTGGGGTGTCTGTTCATTGAACATATCGTTAGCGTACACGTTGTGTTTCCCTTCTCGACAGGGATAGGCCACATTTCCAGTCCTTCTCAAAAGAAACATACGTAAAATGTAGATAGAGCGGTCTTTCGACTCATCTCAGTGTTCTTCTTGCCCAGGGTGATCAGCTTCTCGGCGAGCCGCTGTGCTTCCTTTGCTTTGGCCCATGTAGTCGTGATTGATTCGTGCTTGAACAAGGATGTTACGAGATTTCGGAGCAGGGCTTGTCTGTGTGAGGATTTTCGACTTAGATGCCGGTATTTGGCTGCGCCTCCGGCCATGATTTGAGCTTATGTCGTAATTGGGGGTTTTGGTCGTTCGTCGATTTGGGGTTGAGCGATTGGCTGAGGAAACAATGCGATATGTTCCGTGTCTAATTCGGGAAATATTTGCAAGTCCCTTCCGAGGACGATTAGATAGCCCGAGACAAGCTTGAATGGGGGGAATGAGGAGGCGAGATGTGATGTTGTCGTGTGCTTCAGGGCTGTCCGAGAGAAGTTGCTGATTCAATTTCTGCTCTACGGCCAATCGGAACGAGGCAAGCATCAGTCGATCCGCAGAATTTCCATCAAAGGCTCCAACCTCCAACCTTGATCTACTTCAGCCATGACGGCTCTTTCTTCAAACCGACATCAGTGAGATGCTATTCGTATTTTATTTACGCTGGTATTCTCGACAAATACATTGGCGATACCCGTGAAAATATCCCCACCACCTTTCCCCCCCAGAGCCTCCAGGGCTCACTTTCCCACTCCTCCAAGCTATCGCCCAATATCCAATCAGAACTTAACGCCCTTTCCTCCTGGAAGAAGCAAGAAAGGCTCCAGTCATGAGCTTCTTCACCGGTTTCGTATGTGCTTATCCTCACCCAACTTTCCACCTCCCAAACCACCACCTTCGCGACCTTCCAGCTAACAGTCCGAAAACCATAGTTCAGCGGCTTCGCACTCACAGCATCAGCCTTATATATCACAATCCAAGTGCACCGCTCCAACCGCCACGCCCAAAAACAAGCTATTCGTGACCAAGTACAGGCCATAAATTTGCTCGCTTCACCTCGAGGCGCATACGATCGTCGCCTACTCCCAGCAGATGAGGAGCTCTCAACACGCACGGAAGGCGCATTGACGCCTTCAAGTCCGGGGATGAAGGACCAGCTCAAGCATCAGTGGAATGAAGAGGTTCGCAAATTAGCGAGGAAAGCATGTGACAGTCGGTGGGAGGACGTGCGGGATACGGCGGTGGAGGGATGGAGGGGTGTGAAACGGCTTGTTAAGAGGGACTGAGGGATGGGTATGTGCTAACTATCCTCCTTTCTACCCAGTTTGCAGCATTGTTTGTCAATTCGGATTTCAAATTTTGGGCTGTGACTCTTTATGCGAGCGTTTGACTCCGATACCCTTAGACTATTTGTATGACTAGCGTTGGCGCTTTTCTCTAGTTTCTAGTCCCTGTACCTTAGCATGTAGCAAAAGTGACATTGTCGGCATAGGAGTGAGTATTGTATACCCAAGGCACTGAGCTTCGAGTCTTCCCCAAGGCGTTTGGAGAGAGTAGTCCGTCGTTTGGAAGCCTAAGATGACCATCTGAAGGGTAGCGTATACTGATCGGCCTTGGCGGGTGTGTCGGTGTACGAAATACAGCTGAAGGTGAGCCTTCAGACCGACGACAGCTGGGAGGAAGCGTAGTAAATATAGTCAGAGCCACCAAAACATGTTCAGCCTGTCGTGTTCACAGTAGACTGAGTAGCAGTACTCAAACTGTCATCCTCACTCCAAATATCCTTGCTCTCCGCCTCCATTGTACGCATAGCTTGCGCAATATCCTCCAACTTAGCCACCACATCCAAAACGCTCTTGTTGACTCGGTCAAAGTACCGATCATTCGCTTCTCGTCTCTCACGGGCAAGTTGGATGTCCTTCTCTGTTTCCTCGTCGAGATTCCGAGCCGATTGATCCCCCTCTCTAGATGCGTCGCCCGCTGGCCACGAATCTCTTTTCGGAGACGGAGGCATTTTCGTCGCTGCTTTCGACTCGGATGCCTCATCGTCAGCTTCACCACGCGCCCAAGCTTGCGCCAGCCGGAGGTGCTTCATCCGGAGATCTTCCAGAGCTTCGGAGTGCTTCTCCCCAAACACATGCCCACGAGCTGCCGCACTAACCTCGATATCAGAAAGCGCGCTTTGCATCTCCTCCCAGAGGGCATCGGAGCCGTCTACCTCCCCTTTTGACTGGGTGCGAGACAGAAATGGGGAGAGGCCGGGTGCATCGAGGGGCTTTGGTGAGGAGCGCCTGCGGTGTAGAAGAGGTACCGGGGAAGCCCGACCTCCGGGGGCAACTACCGTCGGTATGGGAGGTTGAAGGGAGAGAGTTGACGCATTATGGGATGGTGGGCCTTGGAAGAGAGCTGGAGGGGGAAGACGCTGGGAGTTCACCTTCCTCAAGGTATCGGCAGTGGCGTTGGTATCCATAATTCAAAGGTGTCGGAGATTCATTGAGCCTCTCCCATTCTCCCGAACGCCATCCCAATGATACAAAGAAAGGTGAAGGATAGCCAGAAGGCCTGCTCTTATCGTTATCTTATCGAGTCGGCGGGGATGGTTTCTCCGGTCCGGGTCCTCGCTTAACTGCCGTTTAGGGCGGAGGCGCACAGCAGAACATTTTCGTCCTGCCCCCGAGTTTCGCGAACTGCCGGCCGTGAAAGGAACCCCTTCGACCCCTTCGACTTTCGACAACCACCCATCCAGCCGTTCGGCACATATCCATCAGTCGGTAAGTTTACTTGTTGTTCGTTCTCGTCGCCGTCGAAATTCAGCACAGGAACATATCCTCCTATCCCCCCTGGAACAATTCGTCGCGCACTCTCAGCAACCTACCGCTCTGAATCGATATCACACCACCAAGTCAAGTCCATACAACAATTCCATCCACACGAACGAGATAAATCTTACGATACTCATATCTAACGTTTGAATCCGCACAGTTAACCGTCCATTTGATCATAATCCGACAAGATGGGTAAGGGAAAGCCTCGTGGTTTGAACGCCGCCCGCAAGCTCGCCAACACTCGCCGCGAGAACCGCTGGGCCGATCTGCACTACAAGAAGCGCCTCCTCGGTACGGCCTACAAGTCCTCCCCCTTCGGTGGTGCCTCCCACGCCAAGGGCATCGTCCTCGAGAAGGTCGGTGTCGAGGCCAAGCAGCCCAACTCCGCCATTCGGAAGTGTGTCAAGGTCCAGCTGATCAAGAACGGCAAGAAGGTCACTGCTTTCGGTGGGTGCCCTTAAATTTCCTATGATATTATGTATCGGTGGTCAAATTGGATAATCCCGGAGTTGAATAGAGAGAGGCATGGAAGAATTGGCTTGAGAACGGTTTCAACTGACGAGGTTACTTTAGTCCCCAACGACGGTTGCTTGAACTTCATCGATGAGAACGACGAAGTTCTCCTTGCTGGTTTCGGTCGTAAGGGCAAGGCCAAGGGTGATATTCCCGGTGTCCGTTTCAAGGTCGTCAAGGTCTCTGGTGTCGGTCTGATGGCTCTGTGGAAGGAGAAGAAGGAGAAGCCCCGCTCGTAAACGGCTCCAAGACAAAGGGAGATGAGCGATGGCGCAAGAATGATATCCGAGCAGAAGTAGGGGGCCCGTTCCATTGAACATTGGGAGACATGATCTATGGAGCTGGAGGAAGTCATGGTTCAGGATGGATGACCCTGCAAAAAAACCATTGCAGATACTACGATTGATATACTTCATAAAAGACGGCGCCATGATTTATTTTCTTTGGGAAGGGCCCTAAAATCAAGAAATCCTTCAAACCTGTTTTTCGTTTCATTAAGGTTGTAAAACTGTGAGCAGGAGAAAATAGGACCTGTGCTGATTACGAGGAGCGTGACATGCAACAATTGCTCGAGAGGCATCGTACTAGGTATCCAGTCCGCAAGCAACTTGAATGCGACTACAAAGCATTCTATCGAGTGGCATGCTGTCCCGAGGGTTACCCCCAACACCTACACGTCTTTAAATCCATTGTACACACCGAATCCTGATTTCGTAAATCATTATAAAATGCATTTATTATCTTGCATAACCTGCTCAACAACCACGCTCTAGAAGCTGATGTCCTCCTTCCGGTAATGATCAGAGACAATCCGGTATAGGTATGAGGGCGCATGCCCGCCCCTATAGAACCAGGTTAGTGCTACCTCAAGATAGACGCGTAAAGCAAGGCGACTTACAAGTTCGTGATGTATAGGTCAACCAGTTCTGCCGGGACGTAGTCGTACAGCGGGTTCTGGACGTCGATCTGTTCCACCAGATCCCCGTCCTCAAACCCGATAACTTTACTAGAGTCACCATATTCGATCAGAGAGTCGAAGTCGAACGGATATACAGGGCTAAGCTTATAGACACCGCTAACGACTACAACCGGGGTTTGGTGGACCTTCGCTGCTCGAGCGATGACACGAGTGCCTGCTGCAGCGACGAGGCCGCCGTTGGCGAGGACAGAATGTGTTCCGAGGATAACCTTGTTGACGCGAGACATGAGGGCGAAGACGGCCGAGTCGGGGATGAGGATTACCGTTATTCCATGGGCGATTAGCGGTTTTTGGAATGATTCGGTGCTGAGAAGTTCGTCGTCGTTGGTGGCCGTCCCGCTCACAGTGGCGTGCGTCGCTTCGTGGTTGTTAGGATATGATTCGGCGTGGATGACGGTGAATTTTCGCTTGGCTGCGGCTTTGAGGAGGAACTTCTGCACGGTAGTTGATGAGGTGTGTGTAAGGATAATCTCGTTCGAGTGGATATGGTCAAGCGCGTAGGCTGAGATTTGGTCGTCTACCTGACCGAGCTCGTCAATGATCTCGTTGATTCCGTCAAGGACTTCGGCGCGGATATCGTTGTTCTGGGTGTGTCCTGGTGAGCGTCCGGATGGTGAGGCAGATCCTGGGGTACCGGGTAGTGAATGTTCGGGTTCTGGGTGAGAGAGCAGACTGAACATGGAAATTGGGTGAGCGGCCAAGGAAGATAGAGGTTTTAAGGCGGAGCCGTCGTGCCGCCCATATAGAGAATCGGATGGGTCTGCCAATCAAGTCAACTTAGGGTATGTCCCAATGCCATCAACAAGGGCCGGAAGACCTACCGTCTGATGCGCGAGGCGTCTGCGGTTGGCTCTCAGAGCCTGCTTCGCTCAAATTAAACTCCCCGTCCCGATCGTCCTCTGCCTCATCTCGGATCAACCCCAGCACGCGCCTCACAATATTCCCGACGACCATCTCTCTGGGCTGGGCAGCTATCAGCCGTTTCCCCACGCTCTGGACCCTCTCAATGAGTTTCGAGGCATCGCTCGTTCTGCAGGCGGAGACGACGCTACGTAGAAGATAAGCGGTCGCGGTCGCGCATGATCTAGAGTGCCGAATCTGTCTTCGTTTGAGAAGTCTTCTTCACATCAGTACCGCTAGACCGAGAGCATTCAAGCATGGTCCGACGCACGAGATCAGGTTGTCAATAGAGGTATCGATTGGGTTGGTTTTCAAGGATTTTAAAAATGACGCCAGCCCAGGCGTCAATGGAGCAGAAGGGGGCGACATGGCGTCCGTGGATATCGTGCTTAATCGGGTACGTCTGGTGTACGTCAATTAGCAGGAGTCTGAGTCAAGATCGACGAGTCGGGAAATTTCTCCTGACCACCTGCAACGTACCTTTACGCCCGTCGGGGGGAGGAATCTGTCTGTGGGACGAAGAACTCCCGGCCCGAAGCGTCAAATGGAATGCCTTGCGGGGTGGAAAGACAAGGAGATTCGTGGCAGAGGGGTAAATTCTTGAGTGGAAGTGGAGGACTTTCTGCCCGCTTTTTCGCTGGACCTCAGCGCGGCGGCGCTTTTGCTTGGCCCCAAACGGCTCCCTTCCATGCTCTCTCGCTCGGCCCTCCCAATTCCGTCTTCCGCCGCCGACTCCCATCCTTACTCCTCATCGACTTCTCCTCTCTGGTTTGAGCTGCACCGGTGCTCTTCCTCTCCAGGGTGTCTTCCGTCCAGATTCCCCTCCACCTTGATCCCTCGCGCCTCCAGTTGTCGGCCCAGGTAGCCTTCGATCTCCCAACTGCACTCCCGTTCCGCTCACCAGACAACCCGCCCTCGAGGATTGGTGGTTTCGAGGCACGGGCTGTCGGGCTGTCAACCGGCGCATTGAGGTTGGTACAAGCCTAAACTCTCCTATTTCCTCTTGTTTTTCATCCTATGCCCTCCGTCCCCCTTCCCCCATGCCGCTGGCTGCGTCGTCCGCAACCTCGTAATGAGCCGGTGATCGCTGACGCCCACAACTCGCGCGACAGATATCTGCGCCAGCTCAGACGCCCGTGAACCGCATTGGAAGATGAACTCGCTGAATATCCTCTCATCTCGAGTCATTGGCCAGTCTTCGAATCCGAAGCGTATCCGCCAGCGATCTCGTTCCCAAGGAGACATCTCTCCCGTAATTGCCCCGGGCGACCTTGCGAAATTCCGATCCTACAGCGAAAGCAACTTCAACACAACCGGTACCAATGAAAAGACCAATGGCGATGCGTCCCCTCCAGCGGAGGATGTTAGCCATGACGAACACGCATTCGATGAAAAAACGCCGTTAATACCAGGGCTTCAGCAAGACAAAACAATTGTTACGGGGAGTTCTTTGGGCCTGGTGGCACAACGACTCCTTGATGCGGTTACCGAGACAATCAAGTTTATCTTAGAAACCTTGGCTGCACCGGGTGTGTACGTTGCCAAATGCTTTCGGGATGAGGCGGGGAGCTACTCACCCTTAACGCCGGTGAGAAAGCTCCAGCGGTCTTTAGTCGGTTCTTCGTCGGGTACCTCGAAGACGCCGGACAAAAATGCCACGCCAACGCAAGGCAAGCGCCGTTCCAGCTCTGCGAGGAAACTAAGAAGTCCCTCGTCGCGAGAATCCATCGCGACGAGTACTTCAGAGTCGGAAGGGGATCGCCGGGCAATGAAAGGGCTTACAAGCAGTCGGCCTCGCGCATTGAAGAAGACCTCGAGCCAGGATTTGGCAAAAGATGACTCTACTCCGCGAAGATCTATTCGAATTAAGCTGAACAACGAGGACGCTCTTCAGAGACAAAGGCAACGTCGAGCGCGGAGCGCCGACCTCGACCAATCCCCGCGGAATGGTTCTGAAAACCCGCTCGATCCTGAAAGCTTGAAGTCGCCTACATCTTCATCAGTACACAGGGCTACTCGATATCCTCACTCTCCAGTTCCTCCACGACCGCTCATCCCCTCTCGTCTACCGTCGTACACCGCCGCTGGCCGAAACGCCGCCAGAGTGCCGCAGAAAACCCTCATCCTGGATTTGGACGAGACGTTAATTCATTCTCTTGCCAAAGGTGGCCGCATGTCTAGCGGCCACATGGTTGAGGTAAAGCTAGCGACACCGATGACGACTGCACTCGCCCCCGGTGCCCCCCCTACAACCTTGGGACCCCAGCATCCTATCCTATATTATGTACACAAACGGCCGCACTGTGACGAATTTCTCCGCAAGATCTGCAAATGGTACAAGCTAGTTGTCTTCACCGCGAGCGTTCAAGAGTACGCCGATCCAGTCATAGACTGGCTTGAGCAAGAGCGGAAATACTTCCAAGCGCGGTATTATCGTCAGCACTGTACGTTTCGGAATGGCGCCTACATCAAAGACCTAAGTTCGGTCGAGCCAGACTTGAGCCAAGTAATGATCTTAGATAACAGTCCTATGAGCTATATCTTCCACGAAGGTACGCAGGGTCAACATCTTCGTTTGCTACCTAAGGTAGCCGCTAACGCAGAATCTCAGATAATGCTATTCCTATCGAGGGCTGGATCAACGACCCAACGGACAACGGGCTACTCCATCTCGTGCCCATGTTGGAGGCTCTGCAGCACGTCACTGACGTCCGAGCCTTCCTGGCACTGCGCAGAGGGGAAGCAGACGGTTTATGACGACGACCTACGTCGTACCCGCATTCTACGCCTACCTGATATCCAACGTCTTGCGTTGTCCATCTAATGCATAAATCATCTCATCCCCTCACTGTAGAAGAGGGGCTATTCAGTCTGGTTCAATTCGAGCGTGACGGTTGTTTACCTAGCATTGTTGTTTTATTCCTATTATTATCTCCCAAGCCATACCCCCATTTCGATTCTCAACTACTGCGTTATTGTTTACATTAATTATGCCTGCTTTTCATCGTCTGTATATTCTCTTCTCTCCGAAATATTCACCACGTCGTGACTACCTAGACGAAGCAATGAATTCAAGTCGAGAGTCTCCATGCCATCCTACTTCTCTTATCATGCCGGGGCTTTCCGCGGAAAACTCATCGGTGATATATCCGAGCGTACTTTGTGAAGATCCTAATCATGCCTTTCCGATACATTCTCAAAAGGATGGATCCGAGATCCACCTCGGCGTTGACCTCCGAACTCGGCCGCAGGAGATGTTGCCGCCAGAAATAACAACATGGCAAGCCAGCCAAAAGGTAGTGACTAAATCTGCAACCCCCCTCCGGGCGTCGCTGCTTTTGTGAAGGACGACTCGTCTGACTGCGCACGCACCGACTCGGAGAGTCTAGCTTTGAGACGGATATGGCATGACTCTCATGCTCTAAACTACAGTCAGTATATAAGTCGACTCTGTATCGTTAAGGAAGAGGAGCATTTTAATGTCTACATGTTCCTGCAAGACACTGAAGATCGACTCTGTACTATCGACGAAACCAACAAACCCAAACTTCTTCAATTTACTCGTGCTGGAGCGAGAACACGTTAACATACGCGCAAAGGCCTGGATATCATAAATCATTTTCCATACCTCAAATGAAGCGACTAAGTGGTCACCAGCCCAGCGTCAAGATACCCAAAGATACGGTCGATTTCCCCCAAGCTCCTATCCACCAGCCAATGAGCATCCACAGTTTCCTCCCACGCCCTCTGCACCTCAGGCTAGGTGTGCGACATCCTAACTCTCGGACCTACAAGGCCCTGCTGACTTGTTCAGTTGGAGTGTAGGGCTTGGAGGGACAGGAGCAGTGAAACAGGCCTCTGCGGGCACTTCGATTCTCTCAGGTCTTATACTCTAATGTAGAAACAAGTAGACTCTCTTATGTCTTCAGAGCTGTCAGGCTTGGTCCCTAATAATCACAAAGTTAACTCGACTATGCGGGGTTACTGACAGAACCAGGTATCAAATCATTTTCCCGAGGCCCTGTTGAGTATTACCAGGTAATCATCTTCATGAGCTATCGAATCGTCACCTACGACGGGGTTTGCTTAGTGACTGAGGGTATGGAATTTATCTAAAGTTCAGGCTCCTCACAGCTTCTTAAAGTGGTTCCCCCTCCTCCCCGCTATATCTGGAGAATGCCCTAAGTTATACATTCCCGATATACCCGCGCATGACAGGTCAGCACGTACCAAATAGCAGTCTATTCGTTCTGCCTCCTTCTGAAGTGGAGATTTCGTCCCGTCTGTTAGTACTAATGGTGTTATTTCTACCCATATGGCTCCGGAGTTACACTTCTGATTATCCGCAGATCAAATACAAGCGGTATACAAAGGACGGACAGGTCATATACACGATCTTGCTTGAGTTGATTTATTTCTAAATTTAGATAACCTATTTAGTCTTGCCATTAAAGTCCCTTAGCTTGCTTCGCATCGGTAATTGCCTCCTTAAGAGCTGCAATGGCCTTGTCGATATCACCGCGTGCGGGGTCTGTGATACTGACGCCCATGTGTCCGAAGCGGATGTACTTGGTTGCGACTTCCTTGTGCAGGCCCGCAGCGAAGATGACGCCGCGCTTCAACAAGCCTGGGAGGACATCTGGTGGGGCCAGGCCCTCGGGGAGCCAGATGGCTGTCATGGCGTGAGCCTGGTTCTCTGGTTTGGAGGCCAGCTGTTGCAGGCCGAGCTCGGCGACGGCGGCCTTGACACGGTCGGACGCCTGACGGTGCGCAGCGAAGCGCTCTCTGATCGGCCGTGACGTGATCTGGGAGAGGGTAGTGTGGAGAGCATGGATGAGCTGGGTGGAGGGGGTAGCGAAGTAGGAGGGTTTCAAGTTCTCGTAGTTTTGCATGATGGGGATCCAGTTGGCCAGGGAGGAGTAATAGGAGGCTGGAGGGGTTTTGCGGGCCTTGAAGGTCTCGATTGCCCGGGGAGAGAGCATGAGGATGCTGAGGCCCGGAGGGCAGCCGATGGCTTTCTGGCTTGCAGTGAGGACCACGTCCAGATCCCACTCGTCAAAGGCAATCTCCTCGCACCCGACACTGCACACGCCATCTACGACCACGAGAGTTTGGGGGCTGACACGGCGGACGATCTCCGTCACGCGCTTGACGTCGCTCAGGACACCAGTCGACGTATCGACGTGGGTAATGGTAATGATCTTGTACGGCTTCTCCCTCAATGCCTGCTCAATTGCCTCGAAAGACGGACGGTCACCAATGGGAGCTTTGAGTTGCGTAGCGTTGGCTCCGTATGTCTCCAAACAGGCCGCGAATGAGTCGGCGAAGTAGCCGGAGTGCAGAACAAGAGCATTCTCGCCCTTCTCAACGAGGTTTGCGGCCACGACATCCCATCCCAAAGTACCACTGCCAGAAACCACGAGCGGCTGCGCTGCGGGGTTCGTGGACTGGAAGAGCTTCCGGACCATGGTCAATGTCTCTCCGAATGTCTTGACGAAACCGGGGGCGACATGGCTCTCGCTGATGATTCAACTACGGTCAGTCCAAGCCAAAAAAAAACACTACAGTAGGATATCGACCCGATAAGGTGGCATTGACTCACGCATAATGGGACATGGACTGGAGAACAGCATCATCGAATTCGATAGGACCCGGAATGAGCAGGGTGGGGTGGGGGGCTTGAGTTGACATATTGGCAGGCTGGGAATCGGAGGTGGTAGGGGAGACGAGTGGGGGAGCAGAGCGATCGAGGGGTTTATATTCGACGTCGTCGGCGACGTGGGAGTTCCTTTCGGTCGAGAAGGGGGTGTTGAGCTCAGGCAGCGGGAGTCGCTGATCCAGGTGTCTGGAGATCAGGCTCAGGCGCTGCGATGTCCGTGTGCCCGCCAGAGTTTCCCGAGGGGTCGGCTCTCAACGGGAGAGCCCGCGGGGAAGTCGACCTGCGTTGCGATGGAGGAGTGAACCAAGGCGCGCACTCTCGGGGATCACCGGAAGAGTCTTGTTCGGGCCGGTGGCTTTCACAAGATAATCGACGTGTGGACTCAAGTATGCACTTTGCAGATACTCTGAAGGAGACTCAGTCAAAAATGAAAAGTGTTCCCAAACTCCGACTTGATTTTTTGGCGGATTTCTCTCAAATGAAAGGGACTCCACCGAAATGACTCTTTTTTCTCCTTTCTCCTCCCCGGCGTCGGTGTTTTTCCAGAAGCCTCCTCCGTGGGCGGACCCTTCCGTCTCCAAGCTTGTCCTCCGGTGAGCTTCGACAACGAAATATATAAAAGTAATGAAAAGGATACATCTGATAGGCCGGGTTCCAATGCTTATTAGCAATTTGCTATTCTATTCAAACTCCTGAAGGCTGTTTGGAGATATGGATTCTGGGGCACTGCGGAGGCCGGAGCCCACCGGTAGTGCACACGGGGGTAGTCGAGGCTCCTGGGGCTGACCTTGGAAGGTATCGAGTTCTGAATCTCTGAAGAGCACTCTTGTTGTAATACTACGTGTGATACAGCAGCGTTTATCAAATCCTGGGTTTCATATCCAGTTCCAGTCCTGCGCTCAGCATGCAGCCATAGTAGAGACACTAAACTATATATGGTAGGTAGTTAGGGCTCAGGGCTGCAAGCTGACGATCAGGCGCAGCTCTCCCCGCGATAGCTTCATCGTAATCGTTCTAGGTACCAGCGACTCCGACAGCTACTTCTCAGATTCTCTGAGCTGTTTTCTTGCTGACAACTTTGGGAGCTTGCGTTGCGAATATTGAGAAAGTCCCTTCCTGGAATGAGACATTGACCCGTTCGTTCCTCTCGAGATGACCTCGCGTCTCGTCCTGGTCATCGGTGACCTCTTCATCCCCGATAGAGCCCCTGTATGTAGTAAAGTTCGAGCGGCCCTCGAATCACTACGCGGATATCACTAACTTTCGTTCCAGGATCTTCCGGCAAAGGTGCGCACAGCTCTGCCGCAACCCAAACCAGCTACTCCCTAGTTGTACAGTATCCCCTTGATTGACGTTGTCGCAGTTCAAAAAGCTCCTCACACCAGGCAAGATCGGCCAAATTTTGTGCCTAGGTAACCTTACCGATCGCAATACATTCGAGCTTCTCCGCCAAGTTGCGCCGGACCTCCAATTAGTCAAAGGCGACTTTGACGTCGACTCTCCCAACCTGCCCTTGTCGAAAGTTGTTACCCATGGAAGTCTCAGGATTGGATTCACGCATGGCCACACGATCATCCCGCCCGGTGATGCGGACGCGCTGCTTATCGCGGCCCGCCAGATGGATGTAGATATACTGCTGTGGGGTGGCACCCATCGCTTTGAAGCGTTTGAAATGGAAGGGAGATTCTTCGTGAACCCTGGTAGCGCAACAGGCGCTTTGAGCTCTGGATATTGGGCTGAAGGAGAAGAGCCAACGCCGAGCTTCTGTCTGATGGATGTGAGTGTCAACTCAGCCTTAGCAATAAGGTGTGCCCTCTAACAACCCGATAGATCCAAGGCGATGTTCTCGTGTTATACGTTTACCAGCTGAAGACAGATGCCAATGGTGCTGAGACCGTTGCGGTCGAGAAAGTCTCTTATCGCAAGAACAATATCCCATCCTCATGAACTGACGCTTCTCATACCCCCAATGTACATATGCTATAGACACCGACTACGATTACAAATTCTGTTCCACTTGAATCAGTTCTTTCTCCTCGATTGTTAAGTTTATCTTTTCTTCGTACACTGCGCAAATAGCCTCATTTCCCTGTGCGGTAGCTAATCTTGTCGGCCTTGCTTGTGTTCCAAAAAGCGCCAAGACAAGCAATAAGTTGGAAGGCTCCTTCTTTCCAGACTTTATGGTCGAGTCCGATGCCACGGCGGGAGCAACCAAATCTGAAATAGAAGACTGTCAGCCCCAGTCCGAGACAAAGACTGTGTGCATCGAGATATTCCATAAAAGTAGAGTGATGCAATGGCTGGGCCTGATCAACAGAGCGGGAAAGATGCGCTAGACCAGAAAGAGAAGCATTGCCATCGGGCTTGATCGAACACAAGCATCACATTCACTTCAGGTCTTCTATCATTCCCCATCGATCACATAACTGCTTTGCTTCCCTCCTGTTGAGTTGGGATTGACTCGAACTCTACCCCGCTTCTTTGGTGTCCACTTTCCTTTGAGACATTTTACTGCCGGAATCCGCAACGCAAAACCGGTGGAGAGCTTCAAGTTTCGTTCCGCCAACGTTGGTACTCAGCGCCTGACCACTGGGAGAAGTACAACGCGTCGTTTCAGAATGGCTACTGAGGAAAATGAAGTCAAGGATGAGCGTCTGGATACTCATGAGGAGGGAGGTGACGATGAGGTAAGGTTCATAGCTGAAGCGACAGTGTGTGAAGCAGCAGGAAACAAGGAGCTTCTCTCGTCTGCGCGCTCGTTTGCGCCTTTCCTTCGAGACATCTCCCACACCACTGTCCGTTTACTTCCATGGGGCCAAGCTAATATGAATATCCATTTCTTCAGGAAGAGATCGAGGCCATGAAGCGACGGGTGGCTGAGATGGAATCCGAAGCCGCGAAGTTACGAGAAATGCAAGCTACACTGGACCAACAGTCTGAGAATCTGCGGGAAGATAAGGAAGAGATTGATGCACGGAGTATCTTCGTCGGCAATGTGGATTACGGAGCCTCTCCGGAGGAGATTCAAGCACACTTCCAGAGCTGCGGCTCGATCAATCGCGTTACCATCCTCCTCGACAAGTTTTCGGGTCAGCCCAAAGGGTATGTGCTGAATCGCATCACACGAACATAATATCAACTGTTTGTTGATATTTTGCAAATTTTGGAATGCTCGCTGACTTGGCGATATAGCTATGCCTACGTGGAATTCGCCGAGCCTAGCCTTGTCGCCCAGGCCCTTGTTCTAAACGAGAGTGTCTTCCGTGGTCGGAATCTTAAGGTGAGCTTATAATGCCCAAGGAAGCGTCCCTTAAAATGCTAATGGCTATTTCCAGGTCGTTCCCAAGCGCACTAATCTCCCTGGTATGGGCAGTCGAGGACGGGGTAGGGGCCGCGGCCGCGGATACGGTCGTGGATTTCCCCGTGGGGGCTATCGCGGCGGTTACCGGGGTCGCGGACGAGGCTTTGCACCCTATTAATATAATTCCACGTACATCTAAGAGAATTCATGAACAGCGTGGCAGATATTCAAGCCGGCCCCATCGGAAAGGGACACAAATATTCGTCCGTGGCATGGAACCCCCAGTGTTGGATACTATCGGACCTCTGTTGTCAACTTTTCATGGACGGCGTCTCTGGAGTTGGAGACCGGGCTGTACTAATGTATGATAATCATCCGCGTTTGGGTGAACCAGGCAAGATGGCGGAAGGGATTTTCTGATGTCAATTGCTGTCATATTTTGAATAACTACGAGACCGAGAGCTAGAGGCCATGATCAAGACACGAAACATGAACAGTCCCAGGGTTATTTGCCAGAGTTGGGCGGCCGGCCGAATCGTATGCTATATCGAACGAGAGCAGGCTTGTCTTTTTCCAAGAAAACCATCTAGGTACTGAGCATGAGCGTTCGTGGTTGCAGTGATGACTACTCGGCGAGGGCTGGCGTCTCATGAGTGACACTTGCAAGTCACAGCTAGAGGCTAAGTTCGGCAATGACGAAGACTTTCAAGGTTCCAGTGGGAGAACATGGGGAAGAAGCCCTCCTCGAGGTGTCGTAGTCCTCAGTGTACCCGACTTAGCACCCGGTGATTTCTTGCTTGCTAAGAATTCTGTTGCCTTGCGAGGTCTGGATCTTTCATCGGAGCGCTGCAGGAGTTGTCAGAGCCGAGTCATCTTGGCTCAGTCTCTGGACCATCGAGCGTCAACAGATTGTAATTGAGAGACAAGATTGGTGAGAAGAGGACTGCGGCCGGTTTTGAGCGTTTTCGGGTCCGGGTCCATGAGAAAAAATACTTGCGGACTTGAGAATTGGCGGACATGAGATCGCCAGCGATATTAATATATCAATAACCCCTGCTGTGGCGCTGTAATACCATCACCGACCCGAAACACTCCCCTGCGCTGACGGAGAATTCGGAGACTGTCTCTTTGGTTTTGCTCACATCAGGATTTGGTGAATCGTATTCGGAATGAATCAGAGCCCCCCTCCTTCGGCGTTCCTCTTGCCACGGGCACACCCAGCCTGACGAGCCCCTCGCCCGCACCTGATTGGCTCCGGCACCGCAACGTCAGGACTGCCAACAGTGGGATCTGAACTCCCATCCAACTGCAAGTGGTGACCCTCTTGCTCAGCCCCATTTCAACGGCACTACGACCGCCGTGGAAGTCCTTCCGCAGTCACTCCACGCCTTCGTCTGAGCTCCTCACGTTCCTCCTCGAGTTGGCTGCGACTGTCAACGACTTCAACTTCCTCCAACCCTCCAACCCTTTGGCCTTTCCCACCACCCACCGCCCTTTTTCCCTCCCTTCTCTTCCGCTCTCCGATCTGCCCCCGATCCTCTCCTCGGACGGTCATCGCTATCGTCGGACGTTTATCTTTCTACACTGTGGTGGATGCGCACGCGGCAAATTCCTTTCTAGGCGTGCCTTCATCGGCATTTTGCACCCGGAGGCGTGTTCTCTATCGACTGGATAACTTCTGTGCATGATGGGGTCCAATCTGCCTGCGTGAGTTCCCTTGCAGCGCCATCTGGCTTTTCTCTCGTTCCGTGGCCGGGTTCTGCTTGCGGATGTGAGAATTGTTGATACTAACAAGGAGAATTGTTCAGCCAACCAAATCTCAGGGTTACGAGTAAGCCATCAGCCTACCCCCCCGCCTTCTATCGGACAATCTTGTCTTGATGCAAATAGCCATGTTTCGGACGGAGACTAACCGGACGCTACTTCTGGACAGTTATCGCTGCGGATGGGCTATATAAGCGCGATGTTTTCCGTATGTTTCCCGTGATCCCGGATCGACTGTGGCCTCTCTACGCTATAGTAAACCTAATTGTATCTCCACAGGTCTCCCTGATCCCTTTGCGGTGGCTACCGTTGGAGGCGAACAGACGCACACGACATCCGTGATCAAGAAGACGCTGAACCCATACTGGAATGAGATGTTCGACCTGTGAGTTTCCCCACTCCCGTCCCAATCCTGCGAGTACTGATTGCTATCGTGTCATGTTCAGACGAGTCAATGAAGATAGTATCCTTGCAATCCAGATATTCGACCAGAAGAAATTCAAGAAGAAGGATCAAGGGTTTCTCGGCGTCATCAACATGCGTATTGGAGATGTCATCGATTTACAGATGGGCGGTGATGGTACGTGACGTCCCTTTCCGATAATCTCCACATTATCAGCCTCGTTCACGCTGCCTGGTTTTTGGATATATTGACTGATCGTGTAATTTGCGTTTGGACAGAGATGCACACGAGAGATTTGAAGAAATCCAATGATAATCTTGTTGTGCATGGAAAGCTTATCATTAATCTGTCCACTAACCTCAGCGCCCCCAATCCCAACCAAGCAAATGGTCTGCATCGAACACAACTTGGATCTTCAACATCCAGTGGGCTTGTCCCGCCGATTCAACCGACACCGTCTGTTCCGTCTGTTGGCCCTAGCCCCGTTGATCAATCGGCAACCGCCTCGAGTGCATCTCTGAATCCCCAGCGCATCCCGTCTGCCACCAGGCCAACCAGCCAGGTCACCGCACCTCCCAACGGTGTGCCGCCGATTCCCAATGGACAACCTACGTCTCGCCCTAATCTTAGTTCGTTCGAGGATAACCAGGGTCGGCTACCAGCGGGCTGGGAGCGACGCGAGGATAACCTGGGAAGGACGTATTATGTTGACCATAATACTCGAACCACCACCTGGAACAGACCATCCGCGAACTACAATGAGCAAACGCAACGCACGCAGCGGGAGGCCAACATGCAGTTGGAGAGGAGAGCCCACCAGAACCGAATGCTTCCCGAAGACAGGACTGGTGCAAGCTCACCGAATCTGTCAGATTCGCAGCCCCAAGCTCAAACCCCGCCTGCTGGCGGCAGCAGTACCAGCAGTAGCAATATGGTATCCATGATGGCCACGGGAGCTACCACTGCAGGCACTGGTGAGCTTCCACCTGGTTGGGAACAGCGAACCACACCCGAGGGCCGGCCGTATTTCGTTGACCACAACACCCGCACCACAACCTGGGTCGATCCTCGGCGGCAGCAGTTTATTCGAATGTATGGCCAGAACGCTGGCGGGAACAATACTACCATTCAACAGCAACCCGTATCTCAATTGGGTCCGCTACCCAGTGGCTGGGAAATGCGTCTCACGAACACTGCTCGTGTGTATTTCGTTGACCACAACACCAAGACAACCACATGGGATGATCCACGCCTTCCGTCGTCGCTAGACCAAGGCGTTCCACAGTATAAGCGTGACTTCAGACGGAAATTGATCTACTTCCGCTCGCAACCAGCACTGCGCATCATGTCCGGACAATGCCATGTCAAGGTGCGGCGGAACAACATATTCGAAGACTCTTACGCCGAAATCATGCGCCAGAGTGCTTCTGATCTGAAAAAGCGTCTGATGATCAAATTTGACGGTGAAGATGGCCTGGATTACGGTGGTCTCTCCCGGTAAGGTCCCCGTATCAGCTTTTTGATATCCAACGCTAATCAGCGCAGTGAATTCTTCTTCCTCCTTTCTCACGAAATGTTTAATCCTTTCTACTGTCTTTTTGAGTACTCAGCGCACGATAATTATACCCTGCAAATTAATCCCCACTCAGGTGTCAACCCCGAACATCTGAACTACTTCAAGTTTATTGGGCGGGTCGTTGGGTTGGCGATTTTCCACCGTCGATTCCTCGACTCATTCTTCATTGGAGCGTTCTACAAAATGATGCTCCGAAAAAAGGTATCTTTGCAAGATATGGAGGGTGTTGACGAAGATCTACACCGAAATCTGGCATGGACTCTGTACGATTCCTTCTTCCTTACCTTTTCTGATTTAGCTGCTAATGATCAACAGAGAGAACGATATTGAGGGCATCATTGACTTGACGTTCACGGTAGATGATGAAAAGTTTGGAGAGCGTCGTACAATCGAGCTGAAACCCGGTGGCGAGGATATACCTGTGACAAACGAGAACAAGCATGAATATGTTGAGTAAGTTTCCATCTCCGACAGTGTTTATTGACAGGTAAGGCTGACAAGTGGAGGCTGGTCACGGAATGGAAGATCGTGAAGCGGGTGGAGGAACAGTTCAACGCCTTCATGTCCGGCTTTAACGAGTTGATCCCGGCTGATTTGGTCAACGTTTTTGATGAGCGCGAGCTGGAGCTGCTGATTGGTGGTATTGCTGATATCGATGTCGATGATTGGAAGAAGCACACAGACTACCGCGGCTACCAGGAGCAGGATGAAGTAATCCAGAACTTCTGGAAGATTGTCCGCACCTGGGATGCGGAACAGAAGTCTCGTCTGCTCCAGTTTACTACGGGTACATCCCGCATTCCAGTTAACGGTTTCAAGGATCTCCAGGGCTCTGACGGTCCGAGACGGTTCACGATCGAGAAATCTGGAGATCCAATCGCCCTTCCAAAGTCTCATACATGGTGCGTTAAATATAAGGTCCATATTGTCGATACCCTACAGCTAACCATTCCTAGTTTCAACCGTCTGGATCTTCCGCCGTACAAGACCCACGAAATTCTAGAGAATAAACTGTCCATTGCGGTGGAGGAGACGTTAGGTTTCGGACAAGAGTAGACTGCTGCATTCACCTGCATCGCCGGAGAAGACTGTGTAGCAGATATGCATTCAACCCTTCTGAATACCTTCGGCCACATCACCGATACAAGCAAGAGAGAAGTCCAGAAATTTACTCTCTTTCCGCGCGGAACAATGCCCAGGGTCATGCCATACCCTCGAGTCCATCCCTAGCCTATCCAGTCGTTTCTCCCGTTCATGGTGCAGGTACTTATTTCCTTATTCCCCGGTCATTCTTTGGAGGAGAACAGGGCACGCGTTGCAATGAGGTCTTCACACCTGGGCACATGGTATCGTTCAGCTTGATTTATCTATATTGTTAACCTGGTTGTGGTGGACTTGTATATACTTGTATTATTTCCAAGAACATGGACTACGCTTAGTACTCTCCGCCATCGCGACGCCGACGCATAAACCGAATTCGGCATTACTCTAAATCACGCTCTTGGCCATGTATTCCTCTCGTCAATAAAGGATTCTGCGACAAGGTACCGTAGCCAAAGGCAGAGAGACGGGGACTCTTGTGAGGAAAGCAAGATCACTTCTCAGCCATCTCATCCCAAAACGTCAAACTGTCGCTCTCTCTTCCAAGAGTCGGCCGGGATCTGACATATAACTGTGACGGGTCCAATCGAGAAATCCGAACTCTGTCCTGGTTTCAAAGCTTGGGTTACTCAATTTGGACAGGATTCCAAATATATCCGCCTCGATGCGCGGTGCTAAGCCGCTAATTGTCGTCGGTTGTGAAGCTTTCAGGATTGTCCGCCGATTGCTCGATATCATTATGGTGTAACCGCTGCGACAGCCACCGCAGGTACAACCGAAATTTACTGGACGTCTTGCTTCGTGGATCTCAAGACGAACGCTGTACCAGTAGCACTCTATGATGTTGCTGAGGGTAGATTGGATTCAACTGAGAGGATGACATAGTATATGTGAGCATGTTTAACTTCATGTAGCGAGCCTTGTTTCCTGCATCTTCTCAATATTTCCCCGGCTAGCCTCGAAGGGGCCTCCGACTCTCCGGACGTAGCAAATAATCACCTCAAACGGTGATTTACCTCCCTATCTGGTGTTACTCTATCCCAGGTTTATAAAAACCTTTCCCCATGCAGACACATGGAGGGTTTCTTCCTGTCTCTCCTCATCTCTCCCTCTTCACAACTACAGCGAACAAACACTACCACTGGTATCTTAAGGGATCGAGAACAAGAGCCAACAAGCAAGATGCGTGTCCTATCGACGCTCTCCCTCCTCGCGGCCTCTGTTTCTGTCCTCGCACAGGAACCTGAGACTTCCAATACCGCACCTGGTGGGACTGGAAGCCCCTGCGATGCTCAGACGTACGTTTCCATCCCATCGTAGTCGGGGTCCTCAACTGACTATCCAACTTCCCCAGAATTCTCGACACCTGCATCAAGTCCATCCAACGCCAAGTCGACGCCTGCGGCGCCAACGAATGGGACTGTCTCTGCGAGCAGACCAACAACCTGCTAACGTACCTCCCCAAGCTCTCATATCGTCGTGCCCCTATGAAAACAACCATCTAACACAACCTTGCGTGGTACAAAAGATGCTACAACAACTGCCCCGGTGATGGCGGACGCAACGGCGTCCAGCAGCAAAAGGTCTCGTACTGCAATGCCGCGGGCATGTTCTCGTCCACCACCACTTCCACCAGGACTACGAGCACTAGTACTAGCACGGCGACTTCGAATACGTCTTCACCAACGGGCGACGGGCCTGCATCGCCAGAGACATCAGACGGCGCGGCGGTTGGAAATGTGGGGGTGGATCTGGGGTTGGGAGCTGTGGTTGGACTTGGGCTGGCTGTGTTGGGCGCATTTGCCTAGTCTACGTGGTAGTTGACGATGGCTTCTCGGGGGTAGGGATACCAGTCAGAATCGTGCTCGGGCTGATAGTCGATGTAAGAAACTGCTTCTCGGAGGAATTCAAGGCCAACTTCTAGTGTCCCAAATGCGTGAGGATCTTCGATGGGGTTTCCGTTAGGCTGCAGCGCCAAGTCGCGAGTGCGTCCGTGACAATCCACGCTAGTCCGGTTTGGGGGATTTCATTCTGAAACAGGAATCCCGAGCGCGGTGTAAAACTGAGGACGATGGCCAGAACAATGGCCTTGAGGGAGCCATGTGTAGGGGAAGACCATGGGTCAGCCACACTGATCTCTGGATTGCCTCGGAGATCCACGAAAGACATGGAGGTAAACAGCTCTCTGCCAGTGGCTGATGAAGTCATGATTACAGACTGACACACGGTCGCCGGACCAAGACTGCGCTGAACCATGGCCCAGTCCAGGCCCGACAGTTGAGCTGATTTGACGTGTCAGGAAGAAACATCTCTTTGTATCTTTCTGCTGCGCCAATCATCGCTTTGCCCCCCGCCAGCAGAGTCTCTCCTGTTCATCGTCCCGAATTGCGCGTCTTCCCTCCTCTTCTCCCAGCTTCCCTTTCCCCCTTCCTCTCATCCCCATACAACTTTCGACCCCCTATTCTCCTTCTCCCCAGTCCCTGGACGGACTCTCTCTCCTCCCGACGCAAGACGATACGTGCTTCTCCTGCTGCCTGTTCCTGTTCTGCCATTTCCGTTATTAATAGACAACGCCACACCCAACCGTCTCGTCTCTTTGCCTCCCAAACCGCCGTGGACCCCCGGTGTGCTTCCCCCATTTCCCGACAGCGATCCTGTCCTCTCCGACTCTGCCCAACTATCCCTACCTCTGCTGCTGCTTTCGATCTGCTACCTTTTGTACCCTTGTCTTCTGTCTTCTATCGCGTTCCGCGTTTCCAAACTGAATATAATACCTATTTATTCCGCCTTGTATTGCTTTTCTGCCTGCCTGTGTTGGGCCACTCTGCTCCTTCCCCCTTGCTCTGCTGCTGCTGCCCGTTTTCCTGTTCCCGCCGGTCGCAAACGCCCAACGGATCGCCGACGCCAACGCTCACTCGCTCACTCCTGGATCGAACTGGTCGCCTCATTTCGACATTCTTAACCTTCAAGATCAACATCGCGCTTCGCATGCACTGGTGCATCGCTTTGACGCTCGTCAAATAATTTTATTTTCCCTTTCTTGAACCTCTCCCTCTCCTCCGTCTCCTTCCCCTCCTTCTGAGACAGGACGTGTCGCATCGCATCCCTGCATTGCTTACACCTCAACCTCGCCCTTCGTCGCCACCCAACACCTCGCATGGCATGTTTCGGCTGCTTCCTTCCTGGACCTCCGCAATCGGGGGGAACAAGGTAATGGCCGAAGAGATCAAGATGCTCGCCACCGCTCCCCACTGCGCTGCTCCTGGCGTCAACGGCTTCGCGCTGCCCCAGTTGAAGCGCAAACGCTCCGACTCGAGCGACTCAACAACGGGTGGAGATGTTCCGGTCGCGACGAAGCTACGAACAGGAGACGCCCCTTCTAAGCAGGTCTCTGCCCAGCAGCACTCTTCCGCGCCCAAAGAGGAAGCAGCGAGCATACCAACGAGGTCACCAACCGATCGGCCATCCGAGCGCGCTCCAGACTCGTCCCCTGCCTTGCGCGATGAAAGTCAGTCTGATCCGTCTCTTCCGGCGCGCGAAAACCAGAAGCCCACGGCGCGTAAAGTGGACGTGGACAGGTTGCGCGAGACCTTGGAAGCACAGCTAAGCCTCGAGGTCCTATTGAAACACAACGAGCTACGGTTAATCGATCAGGAGATCGCCAAATGCCAGGTCGCATTGGAACAGTTGCGACGATGTGCGGAAATTCCCTACCCTGGTTCGCAAGCTGCTGGCTCGTCTCAATCTGTCAGCAGTGGCACAGGAATGTCGGTTTGGGCTCCTGGAAATGGACCTGCACCGCTCTCTCCAGCGCCCTGGGGAGTTGCAGATGGCCCGTACACTCGCCACTACGCTAGGTGGTTGCTATCGGATCCCCGCTTTGATGGAGGGGAGGTTGAACCCGCAACGCCCCTGGGTATTGGTGCTATGACTCCTCTAGAAGGACGTTCGACCCGCGGAAACCCCATCGATACTACTTATCTCGCCGGCAAGTCAACAAGACCTCAAAGAGGATCCACTGGAGCGAAGCTCCAATCCCTCCCAAGCGGTTACCCGGCGCCCAAAGAAAGAGCTGGCCCCATGATTATCCGACGGAAGTCGGACAACGTCCTCGTCAAACTTGTCTGCCTAGATTGTCGGAGAGATAACTTCTCTAGCACTCAAGGCTTCATCAACCACTGCCGCATCGCCCATAACCGCAACTTTGCGAGCCATGACGCTGCAGCGGTTGCATCCGGAGAGCCCGTGGAAGTAGATGACGCTGGCGCCGTGGTTGGCGGCAAGACTGAACCTCCCGCCGGGGTCACTCCTGGCTTTGTCCATCCCCTGATTCGCTCAGCTCACGTGATCGATTCAACTTCGAGAACGCCATCTCAAAGCCGCAGTCTATCCACGGTGGAAACACCTCGGACTTCGTCCCAAACGCCGCTTGGACCAAAAACTCCCACGGCAAACGCCTCAAGTGAGTCGTTTACTGCCTCGGAGGATACTCCTCATCTCTCTTCCTTGATGCAACTACGGGGTGTGGGGCTTGATCTCGGCCAGCTGGTTGGCGAGGCGAAGATTGCCGTTGACCTCGACGGATACTCTTCCGAAG
Source organism: Aspergillus lucknowensis (assembly GCF_044049455.1). Taxonomy (NCBI): domain Eukaryota; kingdom Fungi; phylum Ascomycota; class Eurotiomycetes; order Eurotiales; family Aspergillaceae; genus Aspergillus; species Aspergillus lucknowensis. The sequence continues at coordinate 1,062,542 of NW_027263546.1, read as the reverse complement.
AGGCCGAATCAGAGTCGGATCCAACATCGCCGTCTGCGGAGGCACAAGCCAGCACGAAACCGCTTTCGACGCGTGCCGGGCGGCAGCCAATGCGGACTACTGTTTCACAGACTGCCTCTCGGCGACCCGACGGCCATAAGGGTGTTGAGAAGCCCAACCACAAGCCTTTTTCTCTTGAAACGTTGACGCCTACCCGACCCCCGGCGCCTTATCAATCTCCTTATGCGCCGGCCGGCTCTCAGATGAATGAGTTGCGGGACGTTGATGGGACCGATCTGAGTCCGAACACTGTGGAGTCCAATCAAGCCCCAAGCCTCGTGAGCGACGATGACGACTTTGAAGCAGCATCTGACTCGGACAGTCCGGGCCCCAGCTCATCTGAAGCAGAGGATGGTGAGGGCGAGTTCAGTCTTATTGATGTAGAGGACGACGAGGACGCGACGGGGTCAACAACCACTAACGATTCGAACCCCAAGCCGGGCGTCGGAATGGCCAGTGGTGGCAAGCCATTGCAGCGCGGCAACATCAGAAAGAAGGCGCAGTACATGCCGTCTTCGGTTGTCCCGCTGAGTCGGGGGAAAGACGAGAAGCGTGTGAGCTTTGTCAGTCCAAGCTCGAGTCCAGGCAAGGGCAAGAAGGATAGCAAGCGACGATAAACATAGATTTTCTCCGCTATTGTTTGAAGACTAAGGACGAATTCCTTGTTCCAATGTGTATCTCTTCTCTTCTACTCTTTGTATGAAATGATATGTTAGATAGCCTCGTTGGGGCTGTCTGCTCAGCGTTGCTGAGCTGCTATGGTTGACATGACGACTCGATGATTATACTCAATGCGCAAGCAAATTGATCGCCTGAATTATTGTTCTCTCGTATAAATAACCAAAAGAGCACAAGAGCGTTGAGCTTTACCATGGACTCGGGAGGGGTCGACCGACTCTCAGACCCTTCCGTCCCACCCTAGTCGAGCCACATTCAACACCACAAGCAACAACGAACACACATTTACAGTGTACACCACCCAGCCCAATAAACAAGAATCAACTGTCAATATTCAATAACCACCATGGACGCAGATCTCAACCCAGCAACAATAACCCTGCAAACATTCACCACACTCCTCGCACACTACGAAGAAACCACCAAGCGCGTCGCGCGCAACAAAGCCCTCGCAAGACAAACCAAGACAAAATCAAAGCCAAAGCCAAAGCCAAAACAGAAACAGAAACAGAAACGAGAGGCGCCCTTGCCCTCCCCATCATCATCAGCGTCAGTGGCTAAAGAATCAGGCTCAGCCTCCGATGGAAAATCGGCAGAGGACCGCTGGCAAGCGTGGCTCGATCACGACACAGCGGCGCAGGTTGAGGCCGCGGTTCGCGGGTTCTGGGAGCTGGATTGGTGGCGATATGAGCAGTTGCCTGCGGTTGTTCGAGGGCGACGACAGGAAGGTGCTGGTGCTGGTGCCGGTCGTGGTAGTGGAGAGGCCTACCTCTTGAAGGAGGAAGCCGTGAAGTTGATGGAGTGGAAATTGTACGTCACTTCCTCCCCCTCCCCCTCCTTCTTCTTCTTCCAGTCTCGTGTGGGGGGAGAGAGAGAGAGAGAGAGAGAGAGAGAAAGGTCTAACTAACTACACCCAGAAAACACGGCATCTACCGCCCAACCCTCCTCAGCATGATCAGCTCGAACCAAGAACGGGCGATCCAGACAGCGACAGCAGCTGCCTTCGAGCCGCCTCCGCCTCCCCCAGTTAAACCCGGGGATAACGCTGCTGCTGCGACCGCCGCTGAAGAGTGGACTCAGATCGATCGACGCCTTGAAGCTCTCACGTCCCCCCTCCGCGGCGTCGGCCCGGCCACGGCGTCGCTAATTCTATCGATTGCCTCGCCCGCAGAGATACCCTTCTACAGCGACGACGTGTATCTCTGGCTCTGTGCCGGTGTGTATCCGTCTCTTTCTGCTGAGGGGATCTGGGTGAAGGGTGAAACGGGCGGGAAGAAAGAGGTGCGTCAGAATGGGGAGCTGAATGTTAAGTATAATGTTCCTGAGTATCGGCGTCTCTGGGGCGCTGTGCGAGGGTTGAGGGGGCGGTTGGATGGAGAAGGGGAGAAGGGGGCTTCCGGCGTTTCTTGTGCTGATGTGGAGAGGGTGGCGTTTGTGGTCAGGCACATTGAAGATTCTGGGTATTTGGCCAAGAATCGAGGAGAGGGAACGGAGGATGTCGAGGAAGGAAAGCAAGATGGTCGAAACGAGGACAGGGACGAGGATGAGGATGGAAGCAGGAGGAAGAGGAGGAGGACAGTAGGTAATAGCTCGCTTCGTGCTTGATACTCATTTGTCTACGGGAGAGGTACAGCAATCTTCAACAATGTACAGGCAGACTACAGCTCACTGCTGGATTTGTATAGTGATAATGACTATGATAAAGGCTAAAAAAGTATGACCATGTACTCCGTACGTTGAGATACAATCCTCGCCGCGCTATGCAATATAAAACAAAAGTTAAGGGTATCACCTGAGTTATGGCCGGGATAATTCTTCCTCCATCAACTGAGCCAGCTCGTCGTCAGTGATTCCGGGTGATGGGCGTCGAGTTCTCGCGGTATTATGGTCGTGCCCAGCCTGCAGCCAGTTGTATTTCTTGTTTCGCAATGACTCTAGTGTTGCCACGGTTTGTTCTCGCTCACCTGCAGCAGGGACTGGAGTAGGAGGTACTTCGTCGTCAGTCAAATCAATCGTGACAGAGTGGGCCTTCGGAGCAGGGTTAGGGGGCGCCGTGATATTTTGACTGGTTCCGCCGTGCGCTTGACCGGGTTGCACAGACTGCACGGGAGCTTGTGAGATCGGAAGGGGAGCGGGAGTATAGTAGCCGTAAGCCACATGGCCGGACAGCTGCCCCTGCAAAGGCTTTGGTACTCGAGGGGGCTTGTATGCCTCTGAGACCGGGGTGATGGAAGGAATTCGCTTCTCCACCCCGACCTCATACAGTAGATTGTTGTAAATGGTGCTGAGAACCTGGAGCTTGTTCTTCCACTCGGTCGCCTCCTTTCTATACTTCTCGGCCCTGGCTTGGTGCCTTGACGAGACGCGTCGAAGGTTCGCATTCTCCTCACGCACTAGCTGTTCGGGTGTTTTCCCAGAACCGTCCATATTCGCATATTGCAACAGCGATTTTTTGAAATAATCTCGCTCGCGTTTTAGCTGTGTCACTTTGGCTCGCAGACTCATAATTTGACGGTCTTTCAACTCCTCCCCCATTGCAACGCACCTTACGTGAATTCCGGGAGTCGAAGGGAGATAACCGAGTGGTCCCCCTGAAATTGGATACGGGGAGGCGTATTCGGGTTCTTTCCGGACTTGTAAAATCTCTCGAGTGGTGTTGGTAAGGATGTCTTGCTCATCAAGTGAGAATCTGTTTTTCGTCGATGCGCTTAGAGACAAATCAAACGAAGGTTGGATTGCCGGCTCCTCGAAATCGGGTACTGCATCGTCGGGCAATACCAATGGCAAATCGAATCCACCCCCAAATAAACTGTCGAAAGTTTCGAAGAAAGAGGCGGGAGATTCATGTGTCGAGTCGGTCGTGAGGGACGGCGTTTCATTCGGTGAGTCGAGGCGCGGCCGTTTCTCGGGCGGGAGACCATCGTTTACATCTGCAGTTCGTTTTGGCGAAAAGACAGAATCCAGTTCTGGTAGTGTTGAATCAAACAGAGGGTCGTGTGAATCTTCACTTAAATTTATATTATAGGTCTGTGCATCGAGTCGGTCGGGCTTTTGCATCTGCGGGCCCGCAGTAGGCCCTTCGCTCGCCTCACCACTGCTTCCCTGGTTCAGACCATCGCTGCCGCCAGTACTATCGAGAGGTTCATGTTCATAGGAACGGCTGTGCTTCTCATCCTGTGACGTATGCCCCTGCAGCTGAAATCCAGGGGAAGGTGTAAGCCCCAGATCATCCATGTGCATATGAGAAATATCCATAAGCGCGAGGGGCGCGTGAGGATCGGGAAAGCGGGCAGAGGACTCGAGGGAGGTAGAGTTACCTTCAACCACGTCTCTATCCATCGCTCAGTCTGACAGCAGGATAGCCGGAAGGAGTCTGTCGCCACCTCATCCAAGTTTCGGTGGTCTCAACGCCTCAGTCACGTCCTACCTTTCTCACTGATTGTGACGCAGCGTGCAAAGCAGGCAACCAGACTGGTAAGAGTCTGCCTTGCAGTGTCGAACCCGTGGCTATACCACAAAAGACGCCATGGAAGAGACAATATGAGACGCTTCAAGCCTAAACTTCAAATGGAAGACGGATCAAGATGAAGAAAGAGCTGAAGTGGTGATGGAAAGGGCTGCAGGAAAAGAATGAAGAGTCACAACAAGAAGAGTCCTTTGCCCTACCGCTTGTGGTACCGCTCACGTGACAGTACTCACTTTAGGCACAATTTCCTCCCTTCCAAGATATAAAACCGGCAGGATTCCAAACACCAACCAACACTTTAGTTGCGAGCGGGACTGTGAGTACTCGCTCTTCAAGTTCTTCTGCCCTCGAGGTTGCATCATCAACATGAGTGTCATTCTGTGTACTGGTGAGTGCTTTTTATCCTCCTGCAGAAAATTAGGCTCTTTTAGACGAATTGAATTAACGAAGTCTGCGATGTAATCGGGTGCTTTTGCAGCTGGCTACGACCATACTATCCGGTAGGTTGAACTTCGGCAGCAAGAAGACTGTGTCTCATATCTGGCTAGGTTTTGGGAGGCGTTATCGGGAATATGCTCCCGCACTATTCAACATCCCGATTCTCAGGTCAACCGTCTTTGCATAACTCCAGACAAACGTTATCTCGCGGCCGGCGGGCATAACAATGTGAAACTATACGACATCAAATCCACGAATCCGAATCCTGTGATGACATTTGAGGGTCACACTAACAACATCACTGGAGTTGCATTTCACTGCGAAGGGAAGTGGATGGTCACGAGCTCTGAAGATGGTACGGTAAAGGTTTGGGACACGAGGACAGGCAGTCTTCAGCGCAATTACGCACATAAAGTCCCGGTGAATGATGTAGTAATACATCCTAACCAGGGTGAGCTCATTAGTGGTGACCGCGCTGGCATAGTCCGCGTGTGGGATCTGGGGGAGAGTGTCTGCACTCACCAGTTGATCCCAGAGGACGATGTTGGTGTGCATAGTGTGAGCGTCGCTAGTGACGGATCCCTACTTTGTGCTGGAAACAAAAAGGTAATACACCTTCACAATTTCTCTGATTCGGACTAATTGGGTCTTCTTCTAGGGAAATGTCTATATTTGGCGCATGATTCAAGATGCCGAAGTGACTCAAATTGTTCCCATTTGCACGTTTCAAGCACACAAAGACTACCTCACTCGGGTCCTTCTCTCGCCAGATGTCAAGCATTTGGCGACCTGTTCCGCTGACCACACCGCAAAAGTATGGAACCTCGATATGGACTACCCCCCGGCGAAAGCGGCTATTGCGGCGGCCGCGAAAACAAAGGGCACGTCTCCACCCGCATCCGAAGCGAAGCCGGCGTCCCCGTCTCTTGCGCCGTCGGAAAGTCAAGGCAGCTCAATACAAAGTGAGAAAGGCAGGGCTGACAGCATCCCATTCCATCTTCTCAACGGAAATCAACCAATAAACAATGAACCGACACCACCACCTTTTCCAGTACAACCTGATGGTCCTCCTATGGACCCAAGCACGGGTACGCTCTTTCTCGAAACAACCTTGGCCAATCACCAAAGATGGGTCTGGGACTGTGCGTTTTCGGCTGATTCGGCGTATCTGGTTACCGTATCTAGTGACCACTATGCGCGCCTCTGGGAGCTGGCCTCGGGGCAGATTATTCGTCAGTATAGTGGGCATCACCGCGGGGCGGTTTGTGTTGCACTGAATGATTACTCTGAGCCTCGTTAGACGATTTTCTATTGTTCCTTAATAATACGCTTCATAGTATGGGTTAGCATGGCGCATGCGTCGGGCAATAGTCGGGAGGTTATTTGGCTTTATATCTTGGAGTTCGGGGCAGCGGTGGTTTTATAATGTCTATCGGAACGCACTGTTCATGAGTACTTATTGAATGCAGGTGAACCTTCGCCGCCGCAGTGCTACGACCTCGGGTAAGAACTATAGGCTGCGAATTTGCTGCGTAGTTTTGAAATTTCAACTTGACATTCTTGATAGTAATAATCAAACAATGCTGAGCGAGACCGATACACATGCTCTTCGAATCCATTTAAACATCAGAAACACCTTTATCAACACAAGCAACAGACTGAATAAAGCACTGGGAATAGTGACACCCAGATTTTAATTTACCAGGTCGTTCAACCATACAACAACATCATCGTCGAATAATGTCGACCTGGGAGGATAGATATACATGTAATATACATGTACGCATAGCCACGTGTGGGCTGGACGAGTAACCAAGACTTTACGATCCTTGGATGCACAATGTATCAACCTACTCCCGCATACGAAGGATAAAGTTGACGATGACGGCAGCAAGCAACGAAACTGCCAAAATTGTGGGCCCGAACCGGTCGTCAATCCCACTCTGCCCTCGTTTCCGAATGCTCTGCGCCCGCCAATGGAATGTAACCAGGGCATATATCATGGCGGCCATGGCGATGACGGTGAACAGGCCGGCGGAGATGCGTCCGATCCGGTCTCCGAAGTTGAGAAGGCCCACGGCCAACCCACCGAGGATCACGGTGAAGTTGAGCCACGAGAGGAAGGTCCTTTCATTGGCAAAGAAGACTTTGGGTTCTACGCGGGTGGGAAGGGCAATGCGTTTGCCTGCAGTTTGAGAGGTTAGCTAATGGCTCAGTGCGGTCCCCGTTCGCAAGTTTCGGATCAATTTCTCGGTTGACCGACCTGGAGCAGTTTGGAGGAGAGGTTGACTTGACATTTCGTGCGGGGTGAGGTGACCTCTGATAAGAGTGAAAAGGCAGACTGAAATCGCAGCTTTGTAAGAAATGGTGTTCAGCGGGAAGAGACAGGCGTATAAATATGAATGGCCAACGGAACTGGTGCAAATCGCCAAGATAAAAGCTCTCAGTGACTGCAAGTCTCGAGCTGCAGTGGGGGACCAACCGCCAGGATGGGGCAGAACCATCCGTCCTATCGCGGATTTAGCCGTTGGAGCTTTTCTGCCGCTGCTGCCCGCCTGCACCTCCCCACGTGCCAACGATGCTCGCTATGTGTGGCTGCCTGAGGCCGTTAGGCGGACTATCATAAAGCCGAGTCCGATGTCGGCCGCAACAAGCAATTCCCTAACCCGAAAACGTAACGCCGCTGTTGGCTTGACTTATCTTGGTAAAGCGTTTGGCGGCGGCTGTCCAACCACTGACCGCAAAGTCACGTCCATGATGCCACTTGAGTTTCTCTCGCATCAGAGCAGGACCCTGATCTTCTGCCTCCCCTGTTCAATTTCCTGAAAATCCCAGATTTCTTTATCCTTGCATATTTCCATCCTTCGGTAAGTATCAAGTGCTATCGCCCTTCCCCAGATTTGTCGTCATCTCGCCCCCGGTGTCGGTCCACATTCCTCCCCACAGCGTGTCTTTTTGGTTCTGCCAGCAACCGCCTTCACCGGACAACTACACGTCGATCGCGAAGTCAACATAAACATCCATGCTAACTGAATTGTCGCAAGACTGAATAACGACTGCGTATACGCCTCCACATATTTCCCCGCGATAATGGCCGTCGAGACCTCGCCTTCTTCGGTGCGTCAACTCTTGCGGTGTTTGATAGCGCCCACCTGTCACGACGCGTGCCATTGACCAAAAAGCGACTTCATTCACTAATGTCCTGCCTAAATTCTAGCCCGTCCCTACTGAGGAGTTAACCAAGATAGCCACAGAGGTGCGTCCCTGAAGCTGTTGATGAGCGATGGGCGGGTGCACAAGTACTACTGAGTCGGCCAACGAATTACTGGAACGCATGGTCTAACCGTTACTGCGATCAGGCCTGCGACTCCGCACTTGGACAAGCTGATGGATACGAGCACACCCTGGTTGGAAACTGGAACTCTCAGATCATCGTACGAACCTCCATTGAATAGAGATCTAACCTACGCGGGAGGAGAGTTTGACTAATTGTCCGTGATAGAACTCTATCCTCAAGGCTCTCATTACCGCCACCACTCCTTCCACGCCCTCTACTCCTCCGCCATATCGCTTCACTGTGAACAGCACCATCGTGCAGCAAGGCTTGATCGATAGATCGTCCGCGGCTGATGGTGCGGCCGCCAATACCGGAAAGCGCGGAATGCATTCTGCCTCCGGCGCCTATTGGGATGTTAACCGGGATGGAATGTGGACATTCAAATATCCCGGCGCCGAGACCAGGGGTCTCGACGTTGTCGTGAGTGTGACATGGTTTGCACTGGGCTGAGCCCACCATGTATGGAAAACCAAAAGAGACTAAACAAAAACGGAAACTAGGGATATATCATTGTTAGCACCTCTGTATCTTGACACCTTACTTGTTTATTTTTCTCTTTTGTTGGAGCCCGGTGCATTTGCCTGAGACGTGAGCTTCTATTATGCTTTATGGCTTTATACCACTGATGCGCAGCAATTAGGAATCAAGTTGAAGGTTAATCAGAGAAATCCCGCCTCAATAAACCGCTCAAAGGTCCAATAATCCTTCTGACTCCCCTCCCCATCCACGGTTCCATCCCCATCATACTTCGCCGCCCAATAACAGCTCCCCTGGGTATACTCCTCCCAAGCCTCCAACCCAACCCGCAAATTCCTCTCCCTCAGCGCAAAGCTATTATTATACGCCGCTTGAATCGACCACTCACCCACAAAGACAGGAAACGTCCCATCCCCACACTTCATCATCGCATCGGAAAGTATATACCCCGGCAAATTCTCTGAACTCGTCTCCCTCCCCTCAAAGTAGTAGTTATGCATGTCGAAGACCAGATTCGCATCTGCCGAAAACTTCCCAGCCCAGTACCCAGGCAACTTAAAGCTCTGAGCCATCACGGCAACAAGATCATCTAGCCCCGATTCCCGAACGCGGCCGAGAACAGCGTTCCAGAAATCCAGGACATACGCCGCCGCCGCCTCCGAGAGCGCCTCGGGAGTCCCGAATACCGCCATGCCGAGGTCACTATCTTTATTCCGGTCCGCAGGCTCGTTCATTGGTTCGAGCGTAAACGAACCGGGGGAGGAAGATGATGCAATGAACGCGAGCACCGCGTCAACGACATCGATCGAATACTCCCACGCCGTCTCGTTGAAGAACCACCCCCAGTGGCCCGTTGCCTTGCCAATCGTCAACCCATTCAACCCGCCCGGTAGCGAGTGAACATCGATAATAATGTGCATATCATACTAGGAGATCGCGTACTCGGTTATCCGCCTCAGATAGACCGCCTGCTGGCCCGAGTAGAGCTTCGAACCGGGGAGATCTGAGGCGTTGGGGGCGTGTGTGTTCCAGAATGTGGTGTCGATTGTGGACTCTTGGACGAGCCAACCCCCGAGGTTGAGGCCGGTGGATTTGGTGGTGTGCCAATTGAAGGGCGTGGAGTTGGTTCGGTGGGAGGCTGTGGTGTATACGAGGAGGAGGAAGGTTGAGAGTCGGAGTATCGTGGGATACATGGTGGTGGGCTGTAGAATTTACCAATTGACCCCGAGGTTGCTCTTCTCCGCTGGCCGGCTGGTTTACTTATTTTAAGTCCGAAACGAGTCACCTTGTCTACGTCGTATAGGACACTCCGCGAATTACATGGGGCATGGGAAGATTTGATCCAAGGTGCCACAGGGGATAGAACCCGGGGTGTGGGGAAGAAATTCATCAACTCCTCAAGCTCACTGCTGCAGGAAGAGGTGGTACCAGAAGCTGACCTCCCGGGATTTCCAGGCTTCGGCAGTCTTTCCCGACCTCCAAAAGAAGCTTAGGCTCAGAGCTCGGGAATCCCGAGCCGTTCATATGCTGCGGATTGTCGAAAAGTGGCTAAAAAAGGAGCACTCTATATATCATCACATACCGTAACATTGTGGCAGTCGAATATACCCGCGCATACCCCCAGAATGCCACCTACAACCTGTCTAATGCCCAAGTCTATGTTCCCTTTCGAATCTAGTTTATGTATCTTGGCGTCCATTCCAAGCCGTATGTATAAATTTGTCTATTTCATCGGTGGTAAAGATGACTCCTATCGCTGGTACATACAAAGTGCATACCAGGATAGTCGAGGAGCGCATTTTAAGAGTTGCTTCCTGTCGCCACGCCCGGACTACGCGAACGCACACTGCTCTTCTCACGCATCTCAGGAGTGGCAGTACCAATGGTGGTGGAGCCTTCAGGATAATTCTTGAGCTGCTTGCGAGCCTTCCGTCCCCCACAACAGGCAGCACAGCAGGAACCCAGTTCGACGACGAAAGCGAAAAGATTGAAAGCAGCCGCAATCCACATAAAAGCCAGCATCTGGTTACCGAGCCCCGCCTTTATGTTAAGATTGTACGAGCTGTTGGTGAAGACGTTTCTAAAGATGGTGAACATGACGGTTGCAATAGCGACGGCGACGATGGTAAAAAGAGCTGCCAGGAACGTGATAATTGTGAAGGGAAAGGCGCGGAAGAGGATAAACGTTCGTCGATGGTGCGGAGGATGAAGTCGGTTGACTCCTGGGTCGGGAGAGAGCGTTTGTGGTGGGCGTGAGGAAACCGCTAAGGGAGACACAAAGACGAGGACGAAGGTGAGGACAGCCGAGGTAACGAAGAGACCAAACATCCAGTGGGAGGCTTTCCGAGCGAGATCGAGAGCGTCGATGATATCGGAGGGAAGGGCAACTATTGCATTTGTTAGAACGGACTTCCCCGCGGTTTCAAGGATGGGGCGTACTGGATGCTCCCGCCAGCAGTTCACTGAGAATAATCTCGACAGGATTAAACCAGTACAGCGTGCGGGGCCATGAGCAGTGTGTGATGCCCTCGTTATTGTAACCCTCGCAGAAATTCCAGAGCCCGACCTGGTAAAAATCGTGAAGGCCAATGGACCGAGCGATACTGTTGATCAGGACGGCATTGGGGACTGAGAGGGGAACGATATCGGACAAATCGATTTTCACAAAATATGTTTGTCGGAGGACAGCGCTATTGGAGACATTTCCAATGACCACGAGGAGTAAGAATATGAAAGCGACTAGGTGAAGAAACGAGCGTAGGATGCGGTGCCATAGCACCGTTCGTGGATTCCGACCGTTGACGGGTCGCGCAGAGCCTTTGCGGAAAAGAGGAAGCACCGCCATAGACCCTGGCCGGTGCTGATAGGCGGGTCGAGAAGCTATAAATGCCCAAAACACAGCTGTACAGATGAATGCCGAAGGATATGAATAGGGTTGCCGCGGTCAGACAACGATGATAACGATGGGGAAGATGGGTGGTGCAGGGAGTTGGCACAGAAAACGTCGGAGTATGACGTGAGCTCCCATTGACCGATCAGAGGAGAAAGACGGTCTGATAATTCAGGATTAAGAAAAGGTTTGCTGATCGAGCATAAAAGAAGGAAGATGAAACGAGGATGAAGGACCGGGCAGGGTTCTGCAGCATTGGGCTGGCGGCGAGACGGAGCAGCAGACGAAAGTGGCCAGAGTCGTTTCTGATCAGTGGGATCAACGGGCTCCATCAACAGGATTGTCCAGCTCTCCCCATCCGCACTGGACGGCGACGAGGATCTTCAGATCATCCCCTCCTCTTCGCTCCTCTGTCGAGAGACTGACCTCAGTCGCGGCTGCCCCTCCGCCCTCACTTCCGCCCCGGAGACTTTGAACAGCACTTTCTGAATCTCACTCTCCATAGCCCGCATTGCCTCTCAGAGAGCACAGAATGTGGTAACCTAGCGATGGGCATCAAAGGGAGTCTGGACCATCTCCACCCGGCAACGTCATTTTCGGCTTGCCGGGTCCATCTAGAGCTTTGCAATTGGCCGAGGGCTCGTGATTGGCGCCTAAGGAATCCGACCGACGATCGTCAGTTTCCCCAAGTTCTTTAGTGCAGCCACCGCAAGTCTTTTGTCTCGCTTGCAGCTGGCTAGCGCAGAGGGGGGATTCGTACTTTACCTGGGCTCTGTCACCCTCAGCCCTTTTTGTTCTCTGTCAATCTCCTTAAATTCGCTGTCGTATTCTTGTTCTGTTTATTGTTACCTGCTGTCTCGCTACGACCTTTTCGGGATGAGGGCAGCCTGTCTCCTGCCTCTCCTGGCCGTCGGCCGGGCGCTCTCCCAGAGCGTTGCCGACGATGAGCAAGCCATTTCTGAGTCGCTTGCTCATCTCGCGGAATCCGTTTCGACAACTATCGACGGTGCCACAGTCCCTACCGGCGAATATATCACCTACACTACCACCAGCTACCTTACCGACCAAGGCTCCGTTGTCGGGTCGACCGCCATCGAGGTGACAGGGACGCCCGGGAGCAACATGATCGCTGCGAATGCAACTACAACAACTACTTCAGACACGATAACCGTGCTCATGGGTGGGCAAACCACGATTACCGGCAATGCCACGAACAATGCCACGCAGACCTCGGCCCCAACACCCTCCTCGACCCCCGTTGTCAACACACAGCCCTGCAATGGCTACACCGAGTTCTGCAATCGGAAGTATTCCAATATCACGATGGTCGCTGCACACAACAGCCCTTTCGTTATGAAAGGAAATGTTGCCGCAAACCAAGCATTAGATGTGCTGTACCAGCTGGATGACGGAGTTCGGATGTGTACGCCTCCAAGTCTAGAGAGTCAGTGTCCAATGTTGAAGTGAGCTGACATTTGCTACAGTGCAATTCCAAACCCACCTCGTGGATGGTACTGTGTACCTCTGCCACACTAGCTGCGATTTGCTCAACGCCGGAACACTGGAGGATTATCTCACCACAGTCACGAACTGGATGAGAGATCACCCCTACGATGTCGTCACTCTACTGATTGGAAACTACGACTACGCCGCCCCTGGGAATTTCACAGGACCTATTGAGAGATCCGGGCTGGTGGACTTTGTCTTTACACCGCCTATGGTTCCAATGGGGCTGGAAGACTGGCCCACATTGGGAAGTATCATTCTCTCTGGAAAACGCGCCCTCGTCTTTATGGACTACCAAGCCAACCAGACCGCCTACCCTTGGTTGATGGACGAATTCTCGCAGATATGGGAGACCCCATTCTCACCCACCAATCGTGATTTCCCTTGCAACGTGCAGCGTCCGCCAGGATTGGCAGACATCGACGCCAGGGAGCGGCTGTATATAGCCAACCACAATCTCAATGTTGAGTTCAACATCGCCAACATCAACTTACTCATTCCAAACACCGCCTTGCTCAACGAGACCAATTCTGATGTTGGACGCGGGAGTCTTGGCTGGATGGCGGACAACTGCACAAGTAAATCCCTCTTTCTTTACGCTTTGGCCAATACTAACTCCACCCAGCGCGATGGGACCGGCCTCCGAACTTCTTGTTGGTCGACTACTATAACGTAGGCAACTTCAATGGGTCGGTCTTCGAGGTTGCAGCCAAGATGAACAATGTCACGTATGACCGAAATTCTTGTTGCGGTAGTCTATCCGCAGCCCCAACCTTGGTATTTGGAACCACCATGGTGGCTGCCCTGCTCTTGCTTGTCGGAGTTCAGATCCTGGCGTCCACATTCTAACCTGTTTCGCCCATCTACACTGTACATATTGATACACTATAGAGTATATCCTATTAATAACGACATCATGACCGTATCTGTATCCGAAAGAACTGTTTAATTGAAAGTAGGGTAATCTAGGCTTCGGTAACTTTGAATCCACAAGGAACCTGCTCCTGCAACACACCTAAAGGATCATACTGTTCCGCAACCCGCCCCATGAACTCCAAATTCTCCTCTCCATACCCACGCAGCGGATTCTGGCTCTCCGCCGCGTAGGTCAGATACATATATCGATGCTCCCCACATACAGACCTCGCATACCCGTCCAACTCCTCCATAGGCGTATCCCCAATCCAATCGAAGAGCTCCGTATGCTCGGCATCATCCACATAAGCCGGAGGAGGTCCACTACCACCACAATTCATTGTTAGCTACACTCCCAATTCTCGAAACAAAAGGATTGGATAGTTACTGAAAGCGAAACGGAAAATCCTGAGAGAGGCTGGTAGAGGCTGACAATCGACCAGGTCCGGCTGCGTGCGCGGCCCTTCGCTTCCTCCATCAGGCGGTCTTGGATGGAGATTGCCTTTCGGAGGAATTGACGGGTCGTTGGCGAAGGTTAGGGTGAAGAAGCTGTTGCTTTTGTCGGATTAGATTGCTACAATGCTCGTCTTTCTAGGAAAAGATAGAAAGTAGAAGGGGATACGTACCGCAATCCAACTTCAGGCTCCAGCTCCCCCGTTAACCCTTCCAAATCCGCGAACCGCATCGTATCAGAGACGTTTGGCATGGAGTAAAATGCCTCGAATGCAGACGCGTACTCTCTGGGCTTCGTATAAGCAAGCGAATTCGCTATGGCGGCTACCGCCAGTTGAGAACTGTATGTGTATAACGGGATGAGAGAGGCGTGGCGGTCCTTGTGCACGTTATTCATGAACTCGACCAGTGCATCGACCGACCGGCCGACCGTTGTGGTGTGGTCATATGCTCACGACGCCGCCTCAGAGCGGCTCCTGCATGAACGCTTCCAGGTCGATTCTGGTTACGATGCCGAGGTTGCTCAAATCGCCTCGGAGGCTTTTGAAGAGGTCTGGGTCGTCGTTTTCGCTGGCGTGCACGATTGTACCGGATGAGAGAACCACCTGTATACACCGTTGCGTCAGTTTTGACGGCTTGAAGACATAACATATAATTGCGCGGCGGAGTTGGGG